>NW_026863688.1:230000-284528 GCF_026571515.1 Ruditapes philippinarum | reverse complement strand
AAACTCGGGTGTTGTGTTACTTACAAAGCAATATCAGGTGCCAGAATCCTGGTACCTGCTAAAGCTAGGAGATGCAAAGACGCTAGTTCTTCGATTAATTCGTCTCTTAGGGTCACGGTGTCATTTTTATAAATACATCAACCCTTTAAGCAAAATCAAAAATCAAAAGGAATACAATTTAATGAAAAATAATTTTATTTTACCTGTCGTAATCTGTATGCTAACCTGATATCATGATACAATGTATATGCTTTTGTTCTTGCATATCAGGCAGGATTATCTACCCTTTTTCTTAAATGTGATCTACATCTTGTGAGAAATTCATATCGAATCACTATGACATCACTATGATGCTACTTTTTAATGAAATTTGATTTAGAAAATAATTTTCAGAGAAAAATATAAATAGCCAAAAAAATAAGTTTTATATCATTTATTAAATATCTTTAAAACGTAATTTCTTCGCAATTTATTTAAGAGAACAATTTGAAAATTGACGATAAACAGTGACACGTTTAAAACGAATCAAATTTCGAGGTTACAATAAAGTCAATTTTAATACTCGACTCGCTGCGTGAATTATAGCAAAGCACCATGGCTTTAATAATATACTCGTACTGTTTTCATGACGATTTTGTTTTGAAATGGGCTCCCACTTCTGATAAATCATAACCTTAGACTCAGAAAAAATCTTTTACAACTGCTGCGCATGCAAATTACATTGAAAGAGTCCCTGTTAATACTACGCTTTCTCGTTTTATTTATGTACGTGTTTTTCACAGAGGTTTTAATTAACTACACGTTCATTAAATAGTAAATTTCCCTTCCCTCCCGATGTGCATTGTCCATATGTACTTAGTTTATAATGATTAATAAGACACAGGAAACAAAATTAAACCAACAACTGTATTAATTATTGAAGAAAGGATAATCTTATAAGTTCACCAAAAATGTTCCTAAGCATATGAGTCAAAAGGATTTAATGTGAATCAAGAAATACCGTACTATGATAGCTTTTAATTCATGATTTATTTTGTGTTTTTATGTTTAATAATCATATGTGAAATAAAGTATATTAAGAGTTGGCATTGTAAGTAAATGAATAATAAAAAGTAAAACGTACATACCGCACTATAAGCTCTTACGATTTATGATTTCCTTATGTTTTATGTCTTATCATCATGTGCAAAAAAAAAGAATATTATAAAGTAATGTATAATAAATGAATAATGTACTATAAAAATACCGTACGATAATATCTTATGATTTTTTATTACTTTATTTTTTTTGTTTATTATCAAGTATTGAAAGGAACATTACGAGATGGTATTGTAAATTAATCAATTAAAGATCAAACGTATATTTCTTTTCCACCATTTTTTACTTTGTTGAAGATAAACGTTGAGAACAGTTGTGCATACATGTTGTATTTTTTTCACTTTCTAAATTTCTCTTACATCATTGAAAAGTGTTAAAACACATTAACGTAATAAAATGCCGCCATGCCTTACATCAAGTATTTTTAAAACATATGTTTCTGAATGCTTGTTCAGATTTATGTTGTTTATATCTGAAAAAAAAAATATGTCAAGGATATGACGCAGTATAATAATCTGGAACAATTATGATGTAAATACAACTGCGCAGTTTTCTCTCCTTCCAGAAAATCATATGATCATGTTTAACATTACTTGTAGATCACTGCAAAATTTCGTTGTGAGTTTACAATAAGTTACGTTTCATGATGTATAACATGCATTTCTTACAGTTGATTTTACTACTTATTTTTAATAGTGTTAATGGTAACATGGAATGTGATTGTAACACTATATCTGCTATACAGGAAGTAATGCAAAAAGAGTTCTTTCAAATTAAGCTTGAAAATTCTAAAATGGCGTCACGCCTGCGAAGGTTGGAGGCTTCAAGCACACATTCTAAGACGATGAATCATCAACATTCAGAAACAGGTAGATTGCGTTTATTGTGTTTTCTGTGTTTTGAGTTGCTTCATTTTTTCAAAAGAAAACTTTTTTCTTGTGTTTCAAATATCTTATAAGGCCAAACAAAGAAATAATAAGAATGCCTTAAAATTATTTACTGGTTATCAATGCATTTTTAATTCGTTTTTAAATTTGTAAATTTATATTAGAACTAATGAAACTTTAACTAGCAAGACGATTGACAAAATGTATTGAATTGTTTTCAGTCATAATTGTAATATTCAAAAGACAGGAAAATGAACATGTTTTAATTCAGTTTTGTGTCATAGCTTCTTTTATTTTATTATTGTTTTATAATTCATTTTTTTTTCATTTTATTTTATTTTTCTTTTTAATTTATTTTGTTTTATTAGTATTTCTTATGATCTGTTTAAATTATTATATATTAATATATGTATGTATCTACAGTATTTAATTATTTATCTATTTATTTGTTTATTTATTTATTCATGTATTTTATTTTATTTATTTATTTATTTATTTTGAGATATTTTATCAATATGTAACACACATTAGAGAAGTTATATGATATCATCATAATTACTTCTGATTAGTAGTTATCATTAACGCGACTTGGACTGTTATGTAAGAATTGTTGTAACACAATGTGCAATTATATTGATAGTGTTTATTATAACATATATTATCAAACCAAAAAAAAAATATATGTGGATGCTGTTGACTTATTTGAGATACATGATTCGATACAACCTTTATAAATATAGCAGAGAATTAACTGTTTTAGAACAAAATATAATCATGCATCATACAAATGTTCATACATATCACTTATCAAAAAAGTAATCAGCTTTTATCAAAATGAAACATTTCTTTCGGATTCTCTTAATCAGTATTTTGAATACGTAGGGAAAAATATTATCATTAATCATATAAATGTTCGTAAATATATTAAAAACATTTCTTTTTTTTTTGGTTTTCTTAATCAGTATTTTGAATACGTACGAAAATGTGTTTTTTATCACTTACATTATGGGGGTGATGGTACATTGTAATATTAATGATAGCTGTTATTATTAATGTTAGTGTTATTAGAAAAAAACAATATTGACTTAATTACAACTGAATCTTAAAAAAGAAAAGGTTAATAAGTGAGTTAAAGAATAATATAAAAACATCTTAATAAAAAAGGTTTTACGCCTATCGGAATGACTGGAACTGATATCTTGTGAAAAAGATTTTTATTTATCAATTGTTTCCAAAGTGATTTCTAAAATGTGTGCATGTTTTTAAGACATAATTATTTAAATTATTTGAACAAAGCGAATAAAAAAACATATAAAAAGGTGAGATTTTGCCGCAATCATATCATCATTTATTTACCTTATTTTAGTTTCCGACATGTCAAAAGACCTAGATACCAGTCATGACAAAACAAGAAATGATATTAAAAGAATAGAGACAATCGAATCAACATTGACAAGGATAGTACCACAGTTTGAATCTTATATTGAAAACAAGACGGATGATATAAAACATAGAATACACGGACAACGCATAGACAAGATTGAGTCTGCACTCGCTTTAGTTTCTAACAAAACAGACAATCTCCTTGACATGAACAATGACAGTGAAAACGCGATGGAACTGTTACATAAAACAATAAAAAAGGCATTCAAAGGGGAAAAACTAAAAAGATTGAATATGGAACTTGAAATGATAAAAAAGATAAAGAATATTGAAGACTACAGTGTAAACTTTACAAGAACATCTGGACAACTTGTCGACAAGTTCAAGAAAGAAGTTGCTATTGAAAACAAAGAATTTAAAGTCGAGATGATTCAACAAGTAATAACCATTAATTACACCATAAATGATTATAAAATTGACGTACAGTCAAGCTTTGATGTTATTGAAAATGAAGTGTCTAAGATAAGGAAAACGCTATCAAAACTGGAGGATATTACACTTAAGGACGAGACAGGTAGTCTTCATTTGTTTGATATCTGACTGTATATATACGAATATGTATTAAAGAAGCGTACCTAAAGATTATTTAGCTAAAGTATCTCAAGAAAATTAAACTGGAGAAAAGCATATTTAATTTAAGATTAAAAGTAAAATGATTTAGGATTCAAGTAATGATTTGCATGTAATATGCGATTTAGCTCTGATATTGCGGTATTTATTACCATATCTACCGCATGAGTTATTTATAATTTGACCTCGTTTTGGAAATTTACTTGGGTTGTATGTGCCGTTTGCAATGTGCAGATTACCGGTACTTTCTTTATTCGCGTAACAAAATTAAACTTTGAAATACATTTCCTTAATGTTCATGACAATAAGCATGCATCTGATGGATGTTGCTTTAAAGGTTGATAATAAAGTACATGTATAGCCACGATTTTCCTGTGACCATCGTGTTATCTTCACCCACTGATGCTGTAAATGTTTAAGTTTTTTATCAAAAACGTAAAACCCATTTTTAAAAGTGAAAGTCTTTCTGGTTGAAGACCTCTACAAGTGTTCCGGGAAACGAACACCTTTCAAAAATATGGAAAAGAGGCAGATCTCTCAGAACCAACTTCAACACTTTAAATATATGTAAATAATTGAATTGCTTTGATAAAGCCTGTCGAACCATTTATTGTACAAGGTTATATGGCCTGAGACATGTTTGTGTATAATTAATGAGTTTCCTCTACTGTTAATTGTTTTGTTTTCTAGTCAAATGCTGATTGTGCACCATATTTAAAGAAATCGCCATCGGGAAATAATTAGTATATGATTATATTTTTCAATGTAACGTTTCAATAAAATGACGGGAATGTTCTGTTAGTTTGATTAAAACATATTTCATTCCAAAACATACATATTACATGATATACAGATTCAGCTTTATATACTGTGTAAATGGATTAGAACGAACGTTATCGCATGGCTGTGAGCTTTTCCTTTGTTCTTTCTAACCCATTATACTCAGTACACTTCAATGAGCATTTCAAAACTGTATTGATATATAACAGTACAGTTTTTTCATTGATTCATATAGGAAAAAAACTCAACTGTTATATATCGGTCGAGTTTTTTTCGCACCTTGTATATATCAATACAGTTTTTTTCATAGAGGCTCCAATGGGCATTGGTAACGACCATTCCCAGTAGCAAAAACCCATAAAATAATTAAAAAATGAAATCAATAAAATAAATAAAATAAATATATAAATACAATGAAAAATATAAACAAAGATAATTAATGAAATGAAAAAAGCCATTAATCTTAAATCAATCTTGGTAACAGTATACAATCCGCCTCTTACATTGGATGTCTTTTGTATATTTTTTTGCGGCAGCGAAAACAACTTGAAAAACTGCCTTATGATAAATAACTGTAATGTAGCTAAAATTGATTTATTTATTTGTTTCTATACAAAAAAGAAAACATTATGCCATTGCGATAAAACAGTTATAGTATATGAAACTCGTTAGTTACGGGGGTATAACACTGGCTGGGGCGACATCTCGGGATGTTTCTGCAAAAAAATTGTCTCGGCCTAACGGCCTCGCCATTTTTTAGCAGAAACACCCCTTGATGTCGCCCCAGCCAGTGTTATACCCTCGTAACTAACTCGTTTCATATACTATAACTATTACATATCAAACATGTCAGATATTGTGCAGAGTTTTCTGTTGAAAGGTGTATAGTTATTTTAACAAGATAAAACTCTTTAAAATATAAACTGAATTAATGAAGAATTTATTGTTTTAGACGGAGGATGGAGTAGTTGGAGTAGTTTTGGATCGTGCAGTGACACATGTGGTAGAGGAGTAATGATGAGATCTAGAACATGCACACATCCAAAGCCATCTCTCAAAGGCAAACACTGTGAAGGTTCTCCAGTAGAAATAACATACTGTAACAGAAACCCATGTCCAGGTAACATGATACATAATTTTGAGGGGAAAACTTTATTTATTGATTACAATTCACCTACAAAATATGTATGGCATAGCTTTATCATCTTAAATTTATTGTGTTCTTCGATATTTGAATTCTTCATTTGGCTCTAGAAAAACAGTTCATATAACATTTTATAACATTTTGTCTTGGTTGTAATACAACCTGAAACAATAAAGGTCAAATGGCGCATTCAAGTTTATCGACGACAGAATACCTTAGGTGCTTACTTGTAAGTTACATAAGTTGGTGGTGGTGTTGGTAGTTATCACTCCGGATTACGTCAGTATACCACGTTGAATTTACAAGAGCTCAGTTCAACCACTGCATCTTTCCTAGGCATGCTGTCAAGTAGTTAACTATTACTAGTTGCCTTTGCAAGGAACTGATAACTTTTGATGTTGCCAACGTACAGTGAGAATAACTTTACAAACCCTTTCATGATCTAACAAAAGAAAAGTGACCTGCATCGTCGAGGAATCGAATTAAGATCGCACGATTCACATTTCCACGCTATACCTATATATAATAGTGTTAACCGCACGGCTTACATTGCTAAAGGCCTAAGGCACTTACAAATTCTACCGACCATGAATAGTTGGCTGACATTCATTTCATTTGAAAGGAAAAGTAACGATTCGTTAAAGATATTCACAAATCAATTTATACAAGATATGTTTGTAAAACATGTATGTCCTCTATCGGCAGCAAATTAGTCATGTGGTCAGGTAATTGTAACTGACTTTGGACGGAGTGACCAAAAACCCGGAGGGAGTTATCTACTGGTTATGACTGGTCACTAGGTAATCTTGACCGTAAAGGTTGTGTGCAGCAATTTTATGACAAAGTTATCACAAATCGTACCAAACAATCTATGCATAAATTTTGTGAATCATGTAGGCATTCTTAATGATATCCGATTTGTTATAATACATAAGTTGTTGTGTTATTGGTTTGGCCCTTAAATTAATAGGGGTTTTCTACTGGCTAAGACCAATTGACCTGTGAAGTTTGAAGGTAGATGGCCCATGAGTTGTTGAGATATTGACCAGAAAATGTTTTTGCCTTTAAGGTCAAAATGAGCTCTTAATCATTTTTTGACCAAAAGCAATGCATTTGAAGTTTGAATGTCAAGGGTTCATGGGTTGCCCAGTTATTGATAAGACCTGTTTTGACATACAAGGTCAGTGTGACCTTGACCTTTGACCACTTGACTTTATAATCAAGAGGTCATCTACTTGCCAAGACCAATGTACCAAAGAAGTTTAAGAGCTTAAGGGTTTCGTCTTGTCCAGTTATTGATCGGAAACAGTTATTACTTACAAAGCCAAAATAACCTTGACCTTTGACTCCTTCTTGAGTAATTGATCTTAAACCATTTTACCTACAAGAACAATGTGACCTTGACATTTGACACATGACCCAAAAATCAATCACAGTCATCTACTGGTCATGAACAACCATCCTCCCAAATGAAAAGTTTTTTGGCCTAAGCACTCATTAGTTATTGATCGGAAAATATCTTTACCTACAAGGTCAATGTGACCTTGATCTTTGACAACTTGACACCAAAATCAGTAGCTGTCATAAATTGGTCATGATCAGTTTTAATTTCCTAGGCCTAAACATTTATTTTATTGATTGGAAACCGTTTTTACAAACAAGGTCAATATGACCTTGACCTTTGACCCCTTGACCCCAAAATCAATATGGGTTATCAACTGTTCAAAAACAATCATCATACTAAGTTTGTAGTTCCTAGTCTTAATCGTTCTTTAATTATTGATCAGAAACCGTTTTTATCAATAAGGTCAATGTGCCCTTGACCTTTGATCCATTGACCCAAAAATCGATAGGGTGCATTTACTGGTCATGAACAATCATCATGCCAAGTTTGAAGTTCCTAGGCTTAAGCATTCTTTAGTTATTGATCGAAAACTGTTTTTCATTGTGACCTTGAACTCCGACCCCTTGACCTACAAATCAATAGGGATCATCTGCTGGTTATGAGGAATCATCATACCTAAGTGTTCTCTTTTTTTTGATCGGAAACCATTTGGTATACGGACCGACAGACCCACAGACCTATCGACAGACCGACTGACAGACAAATGTAAGCAATATACCCCTACTTCTTTAAAGAAGGGCATAATAAAAGGCACAATATGCTTCAGAAATAAATAAATGTTTACCTATTTTGAAACGCCAAACATGAATAGAAAATAGTTTTAGAGAATGTAAGATGCTTGTTACTTGAAGAAATTTGCTATAAATGTGAAATAATTTGTCATAAAGGTAGCAAAATGTGTACAAAGTTACTGTAGAATCCTAACTGCCATGCCAAAAATTATAGAACCTAAAAAGACAAAAAAGATGGTTTAATAAATTGTCTAAATGAATAACTGTTTGGATGCTAAAAAATAATACAGTTTTTGAGAAATAACAAAAATTGCATTTCTGAGATATAATGGGTTTTATATATAGAATCTCACAACTCGTTTTCATAAAACAAAACGAGTTCAAGACAATTTATTATGATGCGGGCTTATATACTACTTGTCTTAGGCTCATTTAAAAAAAAATGAACACGAATGTGTGATTTTTTTCCTACATGACTATAATCAAAATGTAAATAATAATAAAATAATAATATATTAACTTGCACTTTACACAAATTCGTTATGGTTATAAAACATAGGAAATTAACGTCATGTGATAAAATCGTTTATGTTTATAATTGGAAGTCAAGTTCCCTAAACCAAAAACTGTTTTGATATTTATTTTTATATATTTTATTCAGAATTTTAAATGCATAACAATTGATCCGTGAATGTATTTCAGACACGAGAGTTTTTTTTACGGCATACGGTATAACTGGAAGATCCAGAGCAATATTTCCGGAAATAATTCAAAACTATGGCAACGGGTATGACAAATCTACGGGAAAATTTACGTGCAAGTATCCCGGAATATATATGTTCTCTTTCCAAATTTCAAAACAATGGAAAAGTTATGCACCCGATTATGTAAAATGTTCAATTACGATTAATGATGTTGAAAAAGTAGCGACTAAGGGGGATCCGTATGGTGATGACAAAGATGGTTATTCTATTAGTGTGACCGGAACATTTCATTTAAGAACAAATGATGTGGTTAATATTGGTGGATGTGTTAGCCTCTATGCAGCTCATAATACCTACTACTCGTCATTTACCGGAGTACTTATAGTTCCAGATAATATCTGAAAATATTTTTTGAAAACAAATGATGTCATATTTAATGACATATGATAACATTGGACTACACATGATTCCATTTGATATTTATTGGCAAACAGTTTTTGTTAATGGAAAGTAACATTTATTACGTTAGATTGCAAAATACGTCATAGAGCAGAGCTGCGTTTAACTAAAGTTAACCTATATTATTTGAAACCTGTCATTCGCAAGATAAAGGATACAAGCCGACCAATAAAACTTATTTCATAAAGCTAACATCATAATGTTAATTACAGATTCAGACAACGTTCGACGAACATTTACTATGAAATGATCAGACAGATGAACAAAATGTTCAACTTTTGCCATGATCATATATAAACCGTATATGCGTGATAAGCATTACAGAAAAACGGACACCTGTGAAACTTTACTAAATGAGAAATTTATTTTTGTCAGAATAATTACAAAACAATTTCGGCAAATATCTATTTTTTGCAACGCTTTATGACCATCTTTCTCGATGAATATCACATTAGACAGGGACAAAGGCTTGGGTTTTCACCCATCTGCAACACCAACAATTATTATAAGATAACATGTGACAACCTTTGATTAATACAATAGCATTTAATAACACACGACTCCGTTTAATATTTATAATTATATATATATATATATATATAACCTTTGATAACATATGCTTATTGCTGATGCTTTATGATAACATTTGATTACAGATGATAACATTTCATAACATTTTTTTTGTTTACAGATGATAACTGTGTATGATAAAATATCATGACGTTTAATACAACTCGATCAACAAATAAACAATATACTTAATAACATGTGATAATTTTTGATACCATTTTGATAACAAAAGGTAACATTTTATGGCATGCTATTACATCAGGTAGCCTTTAATAACATAGGATAACATATAGTATCATTCAATAGCATCTGACAACATTTGAATTTAATATCAATGTGTTATCTATTTATCATTCGATATATTATTAATGTTCGTTTGTTGAACGAAAATGAATTGGAGAGGAAAATTAGTTTACACGAGTCGAATAAAGTATCCGGGTGTACAGTATTTGCATTAAGCGTTCGTGCTTTAGAAATAAGTACTATTGGGCATTTAGTTTAGATCATACATGTACAACTTAATAATATAGTTCATTTTATGATCACTGTATTCATTATACGCGTAATTAACGCAGTGTTTGTATTGAAGGATAATTCACTAAGTATATAATTTCAATATAATTACAAGATAAGCATTGATACAAAGCATCAAAGGGCGTCAATACAAGAAATGCAGCAAGTAAAGATGAACTAGTCGACATCTAATGACCAGATATTCTTATAAACTTTTTCAGTGGTAATTGGTTTTTACCAAAATTGTTTTAAAGACATTGTTCATCATGAACTTTGGAAGGCATGCTAGAGATAAGAGTATTTTTTCCACAGAAACTTGAAATTCTATCAATATTAACGATTATATCCAAAATATACAGGTCTATAATATCCAAAGTGCAATTAGTTGTTTGAATATGTTTCATTTTTCATATGTCATTTCCTGCAAAATTCTCCAGTTCGTTATTTATTGCGCTACACGAATGACCGTTTCGTTAAACTAAAACTACTTTTATAAATAGATTTTCGGACTTTCACAATGTTAAGGTCATCATTCTATTTATAGGTACAGCAATACACAGTAACCCACTGTGTGTGCTACAAAATAATAAATAAAAAAAGCCCGAAGAGTGCGATTAATTGACGTATAAGAAATTTTCCAGTTCGCTTTTCATTGTTCGCGACATTACACTTTTGATAATCAAACACCCTCATACCAATCGGAATGATCGGCTATTATGATCGACGAAAAGGCCCGAGAAGTTGCTGCCGCCCTTTCACAAAATCTGATTTTATTCCATAAGGGGTGGCGGGGACGCAAATCAATGTGATAATATAAACACTACTTGTACATTTATCATATTGTACTTTCGACGGAGTGTTTGAAGTTACTTAGCTATTCGTAAGTATGGCTATCTTGAAAAGGCATGTAAATGTGAACCTTGTAAAGAAAAAACTTTACTATATTTTCAAAATCTGTGGAAAATCGTATAATGAATATGGTAATATCAGAAGGCGAAGATAACTGTAATTTGCAAAATAAACTAACGACTCTAATGTTATCTCCCTTTTACATGCTAGTCATACAATAATGTTTGTTAATTCAAATAGCATTGACAGCTACACTTTGTTTTGCTTTTTCGTATTATAAGAACGCTTGTCATTAAATGAGCGGATACAAAAATTAAACAAAACATTAAATGAGCAGCTGATATAGGAGTATTCCAAATAAAACGCTTTGAATTTCTTGACTCTGACCACAAATATTTTGTCCACGATGAATTTTAAGTGTAACATTACACTTGTGACAAAAGTGTTAATATGTGTAAAATCTTAAAGGCATTACTTAAGATTCAAAATAAGGGTTTTTCCCTTTGCAATGTGTAAAATATTATAATTAAATTTACAATTTAGACATTTTCATTGTATGCTATGTTATTTTGATATGCCTACTTACCTTTTTATGTTAAAGTCCTGTATATTTATTTGTGTTTTACTATCCTGTTGATCATTTACTATTATATATATATATATATATATATATCTGAATGAAATCTATTTTTTAAGTGCTAAGCTTATTACAAGGTAAAAAATGCTATATTTAATCATATATTCTTTAAATATTACAATCCAAAATTTTTACATTTTTATTGTGTTCTATGTTATTTTGGTATGATTACTAACCTTTTGGTAATAAAAGTATTGTACATTTATAGATGTTTTATTATACTGTTTATCATTAACTATTATATATCTGGATATGATCTATTTTTAAAACCCTAAGCTTAATGAAATACACAAAACCAAGTATAAATTGTTATATACATGACTCTTTTTATTTATAACATTACCTATTAGTAAATTGCTTACAAAGTATATCAATGTAAACTTAAATCTCATAAAATACCCTTTCTTTCTCAAAAAAATGTAAAATAATGTTTTGTACAGTCTTGCACTGACCCCTTCAATTATGAAAACTTAAAATGTGATGTAATTTGAACTGAATACTGTTAAGATGGCAGGTAAGCCGAAACGAAATATTATTACTCATCGTAGAAATGTTCTTAATTAATCACTTACAACTTTATAAAAAAAATATTTCATTCAAAATCTTATAAGAGTATCCAGATGAAAATATTCCAGTTTAAATCCGATACTTTTAAGAGTATCCAGGCAGTATTTTTATAACATTTTTCCCTATCAATTATTTGTATATGCCCATTATAATAGTAAATGTTTATATTTGAAGCCAATTCAGCTAAGCTTGTCAAAGAAAATAATAATAATGCTACTTTAATCAATAAAACATTAGCTTTGTTTCTTCTTTGTTTTCTTCCTTTGTGTCTGTATGTGGAGATACGTCGCAACAACATAGATATGGTCAAATGGCGACCTTCTAGCTCTACTGTTGGACAAAGACCTCTTGTGCAGCAGTGTGCATTTTTAGACATAGGCACCTGAGTAAAACCAACGACATTCAGTAAGCTAGCTGGAAAGCGTTCTCTTATCAGTGAATCCGAAGACACTGGCGCGGCCTGAAATTAACGGCCTTAACCACTAGGCCTCGGGTGCCCCAAAACGTTTTCCTTATACATTATCGTTTCTTTTTGTGTCGTTTATATTAAAGTGTATTTTGAATATGATAAAGCTCGCAAAATATGAGGCACCGGTAAAGAGAAAATATGTACCATTTGTCTACCGGGGTTTCATGCAGAATTTGTAGAAGTGTTTTTGGCGTGCTTTCTGGTATGTCCAAAACATTCAATATGCATGAAGAAAATGTCACTAAACGGAATTAAAATACAAATTCTGCAAAATAATGCCAAGCATGCAACCAAACCCTGATTGAAACATATTATTGAAACAAAGTAATCGGTGTCCAAACTTTCATTCACGCTTCATATGTGCTGATGAGATCCATGGGTGATAAAGTACTCATAAAAACTACGGTTCACTTCTATTTCAACATTTAATAAAAAAATAAATGCAGGTATCGTAGCTTTAGATTGAAGTCCATGTGAAAGTTATTAATAATTAATGTATTAAATAATTAAAGGTCACTACATATTATAGACTTACTGTGTTCAAATGCTACAATTACGGAACACATGAAATTGATGACGCTTGGCGATGCTAAAATCAATGAGCCCTGCGTCTGAATAAGTGTGAATACTTATAGAGCTATTAAATAGTACTCCCGAAAGACCAAAGAAGCACAACATTTCAATTTAAGACAATTCAACCAAGGACATAAACCATTTAAGTTCCCACCTGTATATTTATGTAATAATTAACACCCGTGCTTGAACGTAGAAATGTATGGAGTTAGAAAAAAATGTATATATTCCTGTTATGTTATTTGTTTGGTTGGTTGGATAAACGTCATACCAACACAGTATATGGAACATCAGCTTTACTTGTGGAGGAAACCTCAAGTGCCACTCTTTGCATTATTTCAGGTACCAATGAGCACCTGAATAAAACCACCGACGATCCGTAAGCTAGCTGGATAGCCTGTCAGAATTTGAATCTACAGTAGTGAGGGGCACACAAAGCTTTACCTGTAAACTAATAAATTATTATATTTTCATTACAAGTCGTTCCATGACTTGCCAAAGGATTTGTCGAATAAGATACTAAGCTTAATAAAGGTCATTAATATGGCAAAGTCAGTAAGACAATGAGAAATTTGTTTAGTGAGCATGTCAAAGTTGTAAGAAATCATAAGGACGAAGTTCGAATCATCAGGAAATGCTTAGTGTATTGATCTCAGAAGATGTAATTAATATCATTTTGACGCCAATGCAAGGGTGAAAGAGATGAAGCTAAAAGAGAACTTACATAATCGCTTAAAATACGAAATCCATTCGTAGAATACTGAATAAATGAAAGATTCGAAAGCCAAACTTGATGTAAATGCAGGTGGTAATATGCTATGTGAGAGTACAACCATACTGAATTAAATGCTTTTTGTTTTCTTATAGCTGCGGATTTTGGTTGATGATTAATTTAAGTCAGGACTTGTTTAGAATTAGAAATGCGTTGATGTGTACGGCGTCTGAAATGTAACTTTATAAGCTGAAAATAAAGCGTCCCTATTTGTTGGAGATGAACACAGATGGATCGCCCGACCGTAGATAAACTAAACCCTTTTTCTTAATCCATGTGCTTTCAATTGCACCGATTACAGCACAAGTTTTTGGATTTATTACATATGACTCGTTTCAATACGTTCAGTTAATATATTAGCAATCAATATTATTGTTCATAAATTGGGTTTTATTGCTTCGAAATATACTTTACATCTAAGTTCTATGTTAAAAGCAGATTTTCTTTTCTAATTTCTATTTCCTCTAACTTCGGTAAGTTACTAACCCGCTTTCAATACTGATTGACAAGGTCATTATTGACGTCACTTGTTTTTGTTTATGATCTGACATGAGTTGTAATTGGAAGAGCAGCACGTATTCTGCCTTTTCAATGTTCTCTTTTCTAACGACCGCTATGGTAATACAAGCATAGGCAAATGGCCATGTAATTGAATGAACATTACTTGTAGGTTTTTCAGATGTTTCTTGCTGTTTTGTTTTATTTTTTTTATTTTTTATCAAAGTAACAAAAGCGTATTTTCAAAGTTATTGTGTATACACAAGGTGGGTGGACATTTACTTGTACTTGTTATCTATAAGAATACTTAGTTTAAATTTTTGCCGGATTGTGGGGCAATGATAAAACGAAATTATGTATTGAAATATCTTTGAAACATGAATTACCAGGAACAAATCATTACTGATGCAAAAAAAGTTGAAGCAAGTTCAATAAGCAGTGACGTAGGCAGTAGAATTGATGATTAGGTTTATCTGTTAACTTTATAAAGCATTTCTTGTCCAAGCATTTATTCATTTCTTATATCTACTTTTCTTTTTTTATATTTTAGCGATTAAGCAATAGTTGTAGATAATTTCTTAAAGAATAAACAATTAATCGTCAAAATGAAAAACGCATCAGTGCATACTATTGTAAAAGGACGAGGTTTCATTTGTCAACTGTTTGTTAAAAATCGACAAAGTGTCTATTCATGCTATGTTTGTTGGTCTTCCAATAACTATTTTGTGTCAAATCAAAGACAGAAACCACTGATGTAAATTACGGTATGGTCAATCAATATTGAAAGCTTGTTAGCAACTGTCAGAAACCTTTTCCATTCATTTAATCAGATCAGTGAGAAAAATAAATTGATAATTTACGAGAATAACAAATATCGGGAAAAGTGATCCCTCAGAAGCATTGAAAAGTTCGTATACATTAACATGGGAGGATAACGTCTGACATGATCCCTTATAATGTTATAAAAATTTCAATGATAATCATTTTTTCCTGAATAATTCAAACCTATATCACAAAATGCTTATTCCTTCTTAGAAATTGTTATGTTCAAATTGAAGCGTTTGATTGTTGGTTTAATGTGATATTAAAATAGAGAAAAATAGAATCCCTAAAGAAAGCACAACACGGCAAAATTGAAAAGTTTGCATACTCGGTTTGATTGACCCTGTTCATGGACGGTACCTAGCACCAACTTAATCAGAATTCAACATTTAAAAACGAAAATAGTAAAAAGTAAAGTTATGCATTTAAAAAGATCCGCCGATGTGTTCATATGGCGGTTATCGCAATATATCCTAAGGGTAATAATATAGTATTCAAGTAGGAAAAGTGGAGCCACCCAAGTTGAAAGAAGCCGAATATTGAAAATAAAGGGTAAGAATTGAAATTTTGCAAGGCATGAGTAAAAAATGTATGAAAATGAGAATTATATTTTGCCCATTACAACCAGAAGTACCTTAAGCTAAAATTTATACAATACGATAATGCCGATAGTGAGACTAAAACAGTGTCGAAGCACAACACGAAATACCGTACTCCAGTATATATCGGACAAGGCGGTTAAATAGTTAAATGCTTAAATATCGCCTTTGTTCCAGTCGAAATGCACTTTTTGACTTATTCATGTGTTCACAACGCTTTACTTATGATTATAAATGAAAAAAGTAAGAATCGCCGAAAACAAAAGCGATATTTTCCTACTTGTGATCATGATACTTGTCAAGCGTTTATAGATACTGCTCCAACACTGTAGTGAGTTAAATAGACTTATTTGTCCTAATGATTTGATGACGTCTTGGAGAGCTCATTAAGTTACATGGAAAAATATTTAGTCAATATTTCTTTAAACCGTTTTGAACGATGAAATAAGAAATCTGAAGGCTTCATGCATATTAAATATAAACATTAACAGAAGAAGAGAGACCGACAAGGCACCGCGACCATCACAGAATGCAGCTCCCGATACAACCAAGCAACACCAGCAAAGAACCCAGTAGTTTAACGAACCAGTCATATTTCACCTAGAACACGAGAAATTATAAAAATGAATCGGATCTGAAATATACTAAGTATTTCGATCTCGCATGTAAAGTAAACATAGCAAACACATATCATCTAAGTAATGATGATATATATTAACATAACGAGACCTTTCGTAATGAGTCATCATGACAAAAGTGTCTCATTTACAACAACACTTAACATAATGAATTGCTATCTAGAATAGAGTATATAAATGATTCCCTAATGGCAGTGATATATCTATCATTACAATGTCAAATATATCGTTGTCAGCATCAGTCTTTATGGTCATATAATGGTCGAGAATGGATTGCCGTAATATCCGATATATATAGAGGATATTGAATGAGTGTAGGTTTAATACTAAATTTATTGAACGAGTTGAATAAAATCATATTATGCGAGCCTCTGGCGAGCATAATATTGTTTTATTCAACGAGTTCAATAAATTTAGTATTAAACCTACACGAATATAATATTCTATTTATCACATATATAAAATAAGAACGGTAAACTGTTAACAAAAGACATATTTCTTTGACGAGCCTATAGTGTAACGCTAATATTAGCGCGCTTTAACGCTATGTTTATAGTGCAAATGACGTGACGTCAAAGTGTTATTACACTAGTGTAATATTGTCTAGTGTAATATCGTTTTTATTAAATGGCTTTAATACACTCCTGCGCCGCGGTTTATGTGATAAAATAAAATATTACACAGAATAAAATTGATAAAAAACTAGAAATACATTTGCATGCGAACATGACAAGGATGCACCCCAACACACAAGCGCGCGTACATATTCCACTGTCTCATCAGTCATCAGGGACAGCAAGTCAGCAGGGCGGACGGACAAAGGCAAATATATACGCCCTCGTCCCCCATATCATTGAATTGGGCATATGCGTCGGATTTGTAATGGCATTCTCTTCAAATGTTTCTTAGATTACTTGCATTGAAAAAAACAACATAACAATAAAGACAGCAGTTTATAACAATAACAGTATAATTGTTACAATTACATAACATAATTTCTTTTCTTAACTTTAGACTTTGTTCATCAATGCATTTCTTGTTTATATATAGTTGCTATGTAAATACCTAAATAATGAAAAGTATTACATTTTGAGAAGTTTTCAGACACTATTTCAAATCTATTACCTTTTTGGTTAAAAAGATTATTTTACGATAGATATTAAAATTTAGAATGTAAACCACATGCTATTTATTGCCACATACAAATCCAATGAAACTGTAAGATATTGTTCACTTCTAAAAGTCCTTTCTTATAACTCACTCAAATAATGTTTGGGATGAAATGTAATGTATTCAAAATGGTATCTCTTTAGTCTAAAAATAAGAACAAAAATGTCAAAATGTTAACTAGTAAATCATATAGATGCGCGCAAAAAAAATTCAGATTTTATATACATTGTATTCACAGTTTAACGTGTCCGTCCGCTAAGCTCAACGAGGAGTGCACCGGATTTCTAATCAAGGGTTACTTGCTTAATCGTCTAGCAGGAGGAAACTTCTTCGTGCCAACTGATATTTGACCTTGAGTTTAATGGTCAATTTGTTTGAGACCTGGTATCACAAAAAACATGCAAAATTTGTAGTCGGTCACTTGCCAGAGAAATAAGTGTTCACTAGTTAATTATTGCGTGTAATATTTGTTCAAATCAATATGAAATAAACAAATGTCATTTATTGTGCTCCTCATATTGGCCACTTACTGAAAATATAACAATCGAAAAAGCAAGAGCCACTGATAAAACACAAATCAATTTTAGAAGGGTATATATGTTTTATAATACATAGAGGATATTGAATGAGTGTAGGTTTAATACTAAATTTATTGAACGAGTTGAATAAAATCATATTTTGCGAGCCTCTGGCGAGCATAATATTGTTTTATTCAACGAGTTCAATAAATTTAGTATTGAATCTTCACGAATATAATATTCTATTTATCACATATATGAAATAAGAACGGTAAACTGTTAACAAGAGTCATTTTTCTTTGACGCGCCTATAGTGTAACGCTAACATTAGCGCGCTTTAACGCTATGTTTATAGTGCAAATGACGTGACGTCAAAGTGTTATTACACTAGTGTAATATCGTCTAGTGTAATATCGTTTTTATTAAATGGCTTTATTACACTCCTGTGCCGCGGTTTATGTGATAAAATGATGTGTCAGCCAATGAACATTATTGAAATTTATAATGCTTTATCACGATTATAGTTACATCTTAATCGGATATTATTCCATCATTCCATCACCGGTTAGTCTGCCCTGATGCAATACTTTGCTGACATAGACTGATATTTTAGAATATGTATTATCGGAAATATGTCATTAGTTAATGGAAGTTACTTAACCCCTGATGGTACTTTGTCAAGTTAAATATTGTTTATAGCCGATATTTATATTAACATTTTGTTGAATATCTTACAGGATGCTATATCTATTCAATATTGCAATAAATATGTTTAAATCAGAGGCTAATGAGCTGTAGGCAACATAATTCAAAACAAAACAAAAATGCAATCTCTTTTTAAGGTATTATATCGGCTACTAGAATTTTATAACTGATATTGTGCATGCATTCTCTAAAGCCCATTATACCTCAGAAATGCTATTATTTTTATTTCACAAAAACGTTCCAGTTATTTCACATTGTTGCAGTTTCCTAAAACATTCATGTACCATATAGATACTTTTTTTACTTCATTGGCAATTGGTATAATCATAATGAATTATTAGTTTGTATAGAAATCAAAATACATGTTCTACTGTTCATATTTTTCCATTTTTGATTTCCTTACGACACATTACTGCATACTCAACGCTACTTTCTGAAGCTGTTAGATGTGCTCTAAATCAATTATATCAACATTATTTAACACATGTTTGACATTTCTAAAGAATTTTATGAATAGGAATTTCTAAAGCATAATATGGCACAAAGCAAAATCAAAACATGTTATTGTCTTTTGTGTCCAATACGCGAATTGTATCGTCGCTGTTTATATATAAAATAGAGATAGTTGGGAAATATCGCCTGCGACATTTGCCTCCTAGTTCATTTATGATTTGCCTTTGTTTAGCCACACGAAAGTGGCACATGTATGCAATTGTTGGCTTGATATCTACTAACATGCACTTCTTCACACACATATACGCACACACGCACGGACGCACGCACGCATACACATATGCATAGCAAGTGATTTGTATAGCTTTTGATGGAGTATTGCATTTGACAGACACAAGCGAAGGCTTTTTCACTTTAAATTTTCTTTAAAAGGAAAATCGTTCGCGACTTTGATAATGTAACTCAACATAGAACCAGTTCTTAACCGTATCTGTGCTGCAAACCATCACTTGATCGCGTTATGAAATTGATCTCCACATATTAACACGTGAAATTAAGAGAATTTTATTGATACGAAGGACGTGAATGCCAGTAAAATGAAAGCAGCATTATGAAGCTGTATTCAAATAAGTCTATTCCATCGAACGCTTGGCTAGGTCCTATTCAACATTATGCAAAAAAGAAATGTAAGTGAATAAAGGAATGTTTTATTAGTAATAGAGCCCATGAATAATAGATGTGTCCTAATTATACGGAACACGGGCATGTGACAATGATGCTTTTGAAGCATGAATAACTGGTCTTTTCCTCACATGAAAAAATTCATTTCTAATTGTGCAATCACCATTGGCGTATACGCGATAGAATACTATGTGATGACCTCCATGGTAAAATGGCAATATAAAGTACACGTTGATGCGTAGTATGTAGACGTTACTGGTATTATGAAATTTTAAACGGGTTGTCCTGTTTCCAATACATTCCCATATATATTTTCTTTTTTTTCATTTTATCTTACATTTTCCTTCATCTTATCTTATTTATTTATTTACTTTTTTATTTATTTATTTATTTTCATATTTATTTATTTATTTGTTTATTTATATCAAAATATTGATTTATCAATTTATTTAATAATTTATCTACTAACACTGTAAAGGTTATAATTATGGTGGCGTGGAGAAAGACCTCAGGTGCCTCTCCGTGCATTATTTCGGGCATGAACTGGTAATATTCTGCAAGTTAGCAAGATACCTAACGTGAAAGAGGCGGTTATCGAACCGACCGAGGTGAGACCATAGTGGTTTCAAGGTAACTACATGAACCACTTAGTCACGGGCGTAGGTCTATATATCGTTAAAAATAAGCTGAAAAGTAGTCATCAATCCGACTGTTTCTAAAGATGTAAAAACCCGGCTTTTAAAGATGTAAAAAACCGGCTTTTAGAGATGTAAAACCCGGACGTTAAAGTGATGTAAAAACCAACTTTTTAAGTGATGTAAAAAGGGGATTTTATAGAAGTAAAACCCCGGCTTTTGAAGATGTAAAAACTCGGTTTTTAAAGTGATGTAAAAACCGGGACAAAACACAGCTTTTAAGGTGATGCAAAAGTCCGGTTTTTAATATGATGTAAAAAAGGCCTTATTAATCTAAAATAAACGGCTTTATAAGTGACCTTAATCAGCTTTAAAAGTGATGTAAAAAAGGTTTATAAGTTATGTAAAAAAAATCTAAAATGATGTTAAAAACGACTTTTAAAGTGATAAGATTTCCACGGTTACTTCAAACAGATAATTATCACTAAAGGAACTTTAGTTATTTTTAAGATTATGGCATAACACACACTCGCACGCATGCACGCACGCACGCACGCACACACACACACACACACACACACACACACAGTATACTCAACGACATATAAAAGTATAAGTGGTAAACTGAAGTAAAACTCCTGACATATTATTGTATTTGATTGATTTAAATTATTTCATGATTCTTTTAATAACTATATCACTCATATTGTCTCAATTAAACTTGTACAAGTATAAATAAAACCAAGCATTGCAGCATTTTCAATTAAACTTTTAAGTTTGACATTACAATTTTCCAGTTGAATAAAATACATATAGATAAAGCATCAATAAAAATATTAATACAAAACCGTGTAATTTGACGTTTTTCCAGCTATTCGTCTATTTGTACATGTATAATATTATCAATAACTTGCCTATTTGATTTTTGATATTTTCTGAAGAACATGTCTTGTATATAAAACTTCATCCTTTCCAACATGTTCCATACAACATTTGGATAGACAAATGTACCATTTTTGTAAACAATTTATATCAAACGGTTCATAATTTTCAATGTTCATCGTAATTGTTCAACATATTAAAACACTAATATAGTGACAGTGCACGGTAGTTAAGAGTCGACGCTGATTCAGTGGAGTTGCATTTGACTGGTTTAAGATTATTAAAATTTTATTGTTCTACACAATCTTTAATACGCTACATCTTTTGTAGACTTGTTTCAATTCATATTAACTACGACAGGTAACCTAAGTACATGTAGTAACTGACTTGTAAAACATAGCCTTTCTTTATCAGTAGATGTTTCAGTACCATTGACCTGGCAGGTCAGTAAGTCAAAGGTATAGTCAACTAAATAATGTAAAGGTTTGTGTTATCTATAATCAGTTAACTTCACGTAATGCAGACTGAAAATCCTGCCATGTCATGGAGTCAATAGGTAACTATGTTTTCATTTTTATTATAATTATTATTATTATTATTATTATTATTATTATTATTCAAGTGTATATTTTCCTGAATAAGATGATGCTCATTGTTCTTCGTTGAACCTCATTGTTATAGATGATATTTGTTGTGATTTTATAAATAAATGTAGAATATAGGCAATAACCTTACTAAAACATTATAAGAACTGATTTAACCAGACTGAATATGTTTGACAAGTGGAAATCATACTGACGATCTCAGAATATTTTTCCCGTTCAGACCGACAGTCCTCTGCACGAGATTTATTGGTCCTTAGTTTGATCGATTTCTGCCATCTTGATTTTATATAGTAAAGTTTACAGATATTTTACGTTACCAAATCCAATTTTTAACATACAGACGGACAGATGTAATTAGATAGTGACGTCTTTTTCAGAAGAGTGTATTATCAGCAAGGAGAAGGTACGCGAATTTATTAAGCGGTGTTGTGGGGCAGTAGGTGTAGAGGATGACCATGGAGCTATGTTAGCAGACGTGTTGGTGGCGGCTGACTACAGGGGCCACTACAGTCATGGTCTTAAAAATCTAGGTAAACCTTCTCTGGTTAATAACCTTTGGATCCATTAATGTTATGTTTAGATATTAATTTCTTATTTTATATAAAATTCTGTTGATTTCAAGTCTATCCTAAACTATAGGAAAATTTTAAAATTTTGTACACCATTTATAAAATTTTTACTGTCTTTAGTTAACATATGTAGTAAAAATTTTTATTGTGACATCGATAAGCTTTTTTAAAAATGTGGAAAATATATGAATTTTTTTAAAAGTTTTTTAATTTGCTTAAAGTTTTTAAACAAGTGTAAAATAGGTTTATTCATGTTTTTGAAAAATTTTGTAAACGAAAAGGGAAAAAATATTAACTTTTTTTTTTCTACAGATCAGCCATAAAAAAGTGAGCTAAAAAATGTAACCTCAAGATGGAAATATTTCAGATAATCAAACTTATAAAAAAATTAAAAAATGTAAAAGTTAAAAGTAAAACAAAAAACAAAAAATTTCAAAATCAATGTTAGTGTTTGACTGATTTTTTCATTTTAATGCAACTTTAATGCGTGATAAACTAAGAGCAATTTTGCAATTTAACCTCTTTTAGTAAAAAAATGGGATTGGTCCGGACATGTGGTTAATTAGCTTTCTTTGTTCACTTCAACAAGATTGTACTTTTAAAACACCCTTTTTCAAAATTTACATGCAAATAAGCGTAAATCTGGAAGCTTCGCAGTTTTAAGTTTAGCAATTAACAATAATATAACCTTTATTTTTTTGTCTTCAGATAAATATTTGAGCGATGTAACAAAACCGATTCGTAGGCAAAGAAGGGGTGTTCCGAGGATTGTCAAGCAAACTCAAGCAACGCAAAATTTGGTGGATGGGAACAATTTTACTTGGGTAGATGATATTTTTATTCCTCCCAAGATACGGAGAGGACCATCCTGTCTCTGTGAAACGTAACTTATGAAAAACTGTCATTATTATGATTCTGTTTTCATTTCAAGTATTTTAAATTTTTTTTAAGTATATAATAAAAGTTACAATGTGTCAAATTTCTAGATTATTTTTTCGTCATTGTCATGTATTTCTCCATTTATTTATTTACGTCTTTATTTATTTATTTATTAATTTATCATTTCGTTTAATTGTTGTTGTTTGTTGTTGTTGTTGATGTTGATGATATTTGGTCCCGACGGCCTATACAGCGACGTTCATGGTAAAATGTTTGGTATATTTTAGGACCAGTGGTCGGGGAAATTATTGCATGGATCTAGCTATTGAGAAAGCAAAACAAAGTGGCATAGGATGGGTTCGGTCAACGGTAAGTTTGTTTCAATATTTTTTACCTGTTTCCTAATCAGAATCATCATTCATCATCATCATCATCATCAATCATATCATCATCATCATCATCAATCATCATCATGCATCATCGATTATTATTATTATTATTATTATTATATTATTATTATTATTTTCATTAATTATTATCATTATTGGTTTTATTATTCATTATTATATTATAAAAAAAAATTTTTTTTTGAATCGTCGCAAGTTGAAACAAAGTAAATTTTTTTTTTTGTATTAATGCCCAAAAATGATTTTACATAAAATTAACTTATAAATAAAATCCCAAAGAAAAAAAAAAAAGGAAAAGCATTTATAAAAACAATCGGCCCCGGTGGAAAAAAAAAGGGGGGTGGGGAAGCACCCAAAAAAATGTATTCAATAAAAAAACCCTTTAAAAATTTTTGTAATTATTTTTTTTTGGGTTTTTTTTATTTTTTGTTTTTTTTTAATTTTTTTGTTGTTTTTTTTTATTTAATTTTTTTCTTTTTTTATTTTTTTATTATTAAAATAATTTTTATTATTAAAAATTAAATTTTTTTTAATTTGTTTTTTTTTTTCTTTTTTTAGGAAAAACTTTAAAGGGGATAAAAAGGGGCTTCTCGTTAAACAAAGTAGATTAATGTAGATTAATGAATTGGTATTCTTTCTTCAGGGTCAAATCATTTTGGAATGGCAAGTTGGTATGGTATCCGTGCAGTAGACAAGGGATTTATTGTAAGTTAAAATAATTGACATGGAAACAGAAAATGAAACAATATTACAAATTCCATTCTTAAATCTTCGAAGTAATTTACCTCATAAGATCTGAATTTTTCTTTTTTATAAAATAGCATGGTTATTACGGATTTCAATCGACTAACATAATTATCACGTCGAACGGTATACGTCAAGTACGGCCAAATAATAAAGAACCAGTGTATAACATGATGTCTTATACATATACAAGATGTTGACTAAAAAATATTATTACTTTTATCATTATTGTATTTTTTTTTTTTTTTTTTTTTTTTTTTTTTTTTTTTTATTTATTTTCATTTAATTCGGGGGGGGTGGGTGGGGGTGGCGGCTTACTTTTTAAAAGTAATTGATCAGCATGTCTCTGCAAATACGGATGGTACATGTAGTACATGTATGGCTAACAAAACCATTTCATGACGATCTTTTATATGATAAACTTAACAAAGAAAAGAGAAAAATACCATTCAGTATTAACCCAGCGTTCATTATACTTTTTCAACAAATAAAAATTGCGAATTTATAAAGAAATTTTAAATTTAGGAAAAAATGACTGTAGACTTTTGATAATGTATCCAAGGGAATGGCATTTTTACGAATACTGGTGCTGGTATGGCACCAACACGAGCGATACAAAATGCACTTGGTACCAACCCAATATGTATAGCGGCACCAGCGAAAGATGGTGACAGTTTTGTCCTAGATATGGCCACTACAACAGTGGCATTTGGAAAGGTCAGAGTACTTAATTTGATGCTTTTCAAAATGTTTAAAAACATTATCCATATTTTGAATTCAAAGACCTATTTGTTTACATGTGGTCCAGATTGAAGATCAATGTCGTGTTTATTCTGATTGAACACTATGTTTACAGCTATTTATAGATTAGTTATGTCGAATCAAGTGCCTCACACTTACCAACGACTTCCATAAACATAATTATAATTTTATCGTATTCTGTAGTTCATTACGAACCACTTCACTGTAATACTATTATAGAAAGATTTATTACTTCTTTCGAATATAGTTGTTTCTATTCAAAATAATTTATACTTAAAAGCACATTATGTATCAAGAAAGAATACTTTTTCCCTTCTTTACAAAGGGCAATCATGAGTCTTATAACATTTAAACAATGATTTAAGAGCGTGTTAGATGTTTATCCTCTGAAGAAAGTAGCAGTGAATGTGAAATGCGTTGCCTTTACAGAAGCAAAATGTAAAAGAAGTTATATTTTGGCTTCCATACAAAATACTTAAACACTTTAACTGCATGTGTTCTAATTGACATAAACAAATGATGGTTATGGTAATTTTATTTGACAATGAACACATTTTTGGAAATAATAACAAGACATCCAAAATAGCTTTAGAGAAATGAAAATAAAAGTATTTCTGCAGACTTATTCACAAAAAAAAATTGATTTACATGTACAATGTATTTCAAAAAAGGTACCGAAGTCAAAATCGTAAGTCATATACTCAAAGGCACTCGTAAGTAAAAAAAAATCATCTTAAGATAAAGTGCACTAACGATAAACCTATCGATACAAAAATAGCATTGGTAGTGTCTTTTCTCTTATTTGATAAAGGACCCGTTATATTTCTTTTAGTGCGATAAAAAATTGTCGTAAGATTTTTGTGGGTACATTGGGCCTTTAATGAAAATATATACATGTATGATCAGGTGATCTTGGCCGATATAAAGGGTGAAGCTATCCCAAAAGGATGGGCTGTTGATAAAGATGGAAATGATACTGTTGATTGTTCAAAAATGTACGGCATTCATCCCCTTGGTGGAAGAGAAAACACATGTAAGTAGTCAAATTATGGCGAGAAAGGTGGTTACTGGCGCATTAGACAGTGGCATTCTATTGTAAATTGTTAAAATGCACGATATGTTTCAACGTGGACGAAGAAATGTACGATATACATCAACTTAGGCGAAGAAAAATACACAAGTAAGAAGACAAATTGTGGTGATAAGATTGAGACATTTATCTTAAAATACCACAAAAATGATTTATATTTATTTAAAATTTATATATATAAGAATTCAAATAGAGAAAAACAGAATCCATAAAGAAAGGTGAACACCTCAAAATTGAAAACGTTGCAGGCTCGGTTACTTGGGGACCATACGCCGCTTTTCATGGAATGGCACGGAAGTGTCACATTGAAGGTTCTATGATAACCGCCGTATGAACACATCTGCGGATGTTTCTAAATTCAAAATTTTTCTATTTCATGTTTAAATGTTGAATTCTGCTTAAGCCGGTGCTAGGGGGCGTGGACGGTAACTTGCACTTTCCAGTACCGTCCATGAACAGGCTCACTCAAACCGAGCCTGCAACATTTTCAATTTTGTCGTGTTGGGCTTTCTTTATGGATTCTGTATTTATCTATTTTTTGACTGAACCTGTTCATGGATTGTAGTGGTAATAGCAAGCGACCGTCTACGCCCCTAGCACCCGCTTATTGAATACTAAAGTAAAGTAAAGTTTATTTATGTAACATAGGCCTCAGGCCCAAAATACAACATAATACAACAAACATGAAATAGCAATGGTAAAATACAATGAGATGATCATAGATATACATGTACATAGCAAATTGTAATATAAACATTGGTAGACATCATATCAATTTTTCTTTGAAGATATATAGAGATATTAAGAGAATTTCGTAGATCAGTTGTAGAATACACTAATATATAATTACCTTTATAAAGTTTTATGTATGTATTTTTTAAGTACTGAATTGGCGTCTTTATTTAAGTGCATGATCGAGAAAACGTGCGATAGTCTTATATAATGTCACATCTGCGTTTCTTAGAACAGATATAAATTTTTCACGTGAAGGATTTTTCACCAATATATCTGTTAGAATATTTTTACGTATATTATTAAAGTGAATACAAATCAAGAGAATGTGATATTCATCGTCTAAGCCCGTAAAACAGAGAGGACATATCCTTTGATCAATTGGTATATTATTGAAGAATCCAGTGTTATAACCCAAGGGCAGTAAACCGCCTCTTAATTCTACAATGAGCGACCTGTAATATGAATTTTCAATCTGATCTAGGTATGATTCTCTTATAAAGTCAATTTTAATACTTTTATAAAAACACTAGACTGCTAGATGAATCAAGAGCCACCCGCAATGTTTGAACAGCAATATCGCGCAATCTTTGAGATAATTTACGACAGAACAAGTCAATATTTCCTACCCCCTAGTTAAGCCAAACATGACCATAACTATTTATGAAAAGTACACGCCAAATTTGAAATGCCCAACAATCAATGTTATTTTCTGCCCAAGCGGTATTGGATATTTATAGCATAATGAAGGTAATCTATTTTCATGCATTTTTAGGATCCTAAACCAGTATTTGATAGCTTTAAGAACTCTATTGCAATATAGTGAATAACGGCCCAATTCTCCATATACATACTTATAAGAAGTTGACCAGTTTAATTTCAATACATATTTACAAAACTTGTTATGTACGATATCAATATCTTTAGCTTCATAAGAAAACCAAATTTCAGAGCCATATGTCAATATAGGTTGTATTTTTGTGTCAAAAATTTTGAACAATAGAGATACAGGAAGTTGTCCGAATCTGTATAAATTAGTTTTAAGTGAAAAAATAGCTTTATTTGCTTGTTCAGATAATGTTTTTTGACACATATACCATGATAATCTAGACGAAAACACTATTCCTAAATATTTATAGTAAGACGTTACTTGTATATTTTCTACGCCATAGAACCATTTTTCATATGCACGCAGGTAACCACCATTCCTGAAGACAATGACCTTTGTTTTATCGAGATTAATTTTTAGATTCCAATTATCACAGTACGACTTTAACCGATTAATCATTCTCTGAAGCTCTATTTTTGTTTCGGCAATTAGAACTAAATCGTCGGCGTAGAGTTAAGTGAATATTTGTTTAAGCTCTAATGAGACACCATGGCAACCATCACTACCATAATTATTAAGGACATTTAAGAATAGAGAAAATAGTAATGGTGATAGCGTACACCCCTGCCTGACACCAAACGGGCATTCAAAACTTTCTGTTAGTCCAGATGGGGATTTAACTCTTGCTTTAATATCATGATATAACGATTTGATCATTTTTAAAAACTTTGAACTAACATTATTTGAGCATAGTTTATTGTATAGAGCCTGTCTATTAATTCGGTCAAATGCTTTTTCAAATTCAACTAATAAAGTATAAAAACGGCCTTGAGGTTTTTGTAGATACTTGGTTATAAAGGTGCACAGGCAAAATATATTATCTATTATAGTGTTATAACCACTCCTAAACCCACCTTGTTCTTCACCTAATACAGAGTTTGCATCACACCATTTCTCAAGCCTTCTATTTAAAATGGATGTAAATATTTTACTCAGTACAGGTAGTAAGCTGATTCCACGATAATTGCTTGGATCGTTTTGGTAACCCTTTTTAAGTACAGGTGTGATAAGTGAAATTGACCAATTGTTGAGAAATTCACCGTTATCGTATAGCTTATTATATAACAAACATAAAATCGGGATAAGTCTGTCAGAGGCTGCTTTAATAAACTCAGCTGTAATGCCATCAATACCAGCTGATTTCCTAATTTGAGTTGACCTTTTGCCCAGCTGACCTCAGAGGGAGAGCTCAGAGGGAGAGATTGCGGAATCAAGAATATCATTAAATATTACACTGTCGTTTGTGGTATCATCAAACTCACTGTTAACAACGGGATTAAATAAACTATTAAAATAATTATACCACTCTTTAGTTGTTATATTAACACGATTAAGCCCTGTGTTTGTCTTTAAATAATTCCAAAAATATTTCGGGTTATTACAATTGGCAGCAGCGACAAGTTTTGATCGTTCATTAGCTTCATATCTTAGCTTAAACTTACGACATGTTTCTTGATATTCGGATTTAGCTAATTTGTAGTTGTTTAAAGCGTTATCAGTGCGTGATCTACGAAATTCTCTTAACCTCTGAAGAACATTGGTACGAAGTCGTTTACAAGTAGAATTATACCATTTTTGACATTTCTGATTTGTATTAAGATTATTAACACGATTATTTCTATTTATGTTTGATCCAGCATTGTAAAAGCAATCTGTTAGTCTCTGTATAGCTAGATGTATATCATTATTATCTAAAGCAGTATTAAAATAGTCATACATAGAGTCAATACCTATAATTAACTTTTCAATGTATTGTTGTTTATTATTTCATCCCATTTCAGTTTAGTATATAGGTTTTCAGATACATTACTAATACTTGTTCAGAAAGACTATCTTCTAATTGTGTTGAGCTCTTAATTTTAATGTAGACGGGCATGTGTATAGATTCAATTCGGTTTTCAACATCAAAATCTAAGACATAATCAGATAATGACATATCAGACAAAATATAATCAATAAGACTAGGAGAATAATCAGTATAACAAGTACAACAACCTTTGCCAGCATCGTTACCGATTCTGCCATTACATATTCGAAGCCCAGTAGCAATACAAAGCTGAAGCAATTTTTGGCGGTAATTATTTATAGATTTACCATCAGAATTAGCTCTAGGTGGCGGAATAGTATCTTCAATATAAAAAGTATCACTTAACAATGGAAATTCACCATCCATATCAATATAATCAGGGTTTGTGGATGTATATGCATTAAAATCACCTAAAACAAAAATGGAATGACCCGGATAGTCACTTTTGAAAATAGCAAGCTCGTTTTCAATGATATCAAACAATGCCTCATTCGAATGTATGGACGAATTTTCTGGAGAAATATAAACAAAACCTAATAGCATATTATGAAAAATATTAACTTTAGATTTAACAAGTAGCCATAAAATATTGTGACTAGAGGATCTTAATTGTCTAATTTCTGCATACTGAAATATAATATTTTTTACAAAAACAGATATTCCACCTGAATTTCGTTTTGCATTTTTAGTTAATGGTCTAATAACATCAAAACATGTATACCCAGTTAATAAAAACTCACCATAATTCTTAGCCCAAGTTTCTACAAAACCAATAATGCTAAATGACTTAATATAATCAACAAAATCTGTTGAATCACAAATATCGTTTCTTCCAGACAATTTTGATGATAAACCAGAAATATTCCACACACCTAATTTCATAGCATGAAGATTTATGTCAAAACCAGAATTTGTAACATCATGTCCAATATTCAAATATGGCAGTTTATTATTCAGACCTTGGCCACTGTCCTATTTCTCGGGAACAATATCATCCTTGTCAAAGTCAAAGATATAAGGTACACCGTCTACAATCAGCTTATCATATCTAATAAACGATCTTTTGTTCTGCTTCTTGAAGATGTCAATATACGGAATAAGTTTGGACCTGATTTTCCTAGTATGCGATGTAAAGTCTTCAGATACTCGAATATCGTCATAATCTAGTTGTTCGCTGCTGCGTGCTGTGGACTTTCGGACTTGGCGGTATTTTTGTAGAATAAGATCTTTATCTTTGACTGCAACATTTTATATGAAATGGTACAATTTTGAAAAATCCCTTTTTTAATCTTACAGCAGGATATAAAGGCTATGGTTTAGCAGTGATGGTTGAAATGTTTTGTTCAATGCTGAGTGGATCTTTATGTGGGTACAATATGGAAGTAGGTGTCCACGATGTCGACTGTGTGGTAATTGTTTTTATTAATGTTTCACTAATATATCATTTATAGAACTAGCCCAAAAAATGTGCGCATTTTATTATATAGATGATGGTCGCCCTTCGCAAAGACATACATCTATGAAAAATTAGATTATAGAATATGTCGGTCTTGCAGTCAAATTATTGTGACTATCATAGAACATGTTCATAGTTTATGACAAAAAACATAAACGGTAAAATAATGAATAAATATATACGTGTATGGTACGTTTGAAATATCAGTCTACATATCTTCAGTGTTTTACTGGCGCCCATACTTTTCTTTTATATGTAATTAGACTCAAGGATTTTGTGCAATAGTAAAAAAATAATTTTCATTGCAGTTTGGTTAGTACTGTTATTATTAAGTTTCTTTTTTTATTTTTGTAATGTTAAGGTTACAGTATAATTATATACAAGTCACATGATACCAATGACAAGCTTGTAGACATTCTGAAATATGTGTTTCCCAAATTAACACCATTATACTTCGATTTCAATAGAATCAGATGCATTTTTTATTAATCGCTCAGAATTCTATTTATCATTCTGGAAATTGTGTTAAGTGTTAGAGAGTATATAACTTTTATTTTTAGAGTCATTGTTTTGTTGCAATTGATCCTGAGGCGTTTGAAGATGGGTTTAATGACAGACTGAGTGATATGATGACGTTTTGTAGAAATCTTGATCCGGTTATTCAAATCTTTCAGTTCTTTGTTTTAAGTTTTGATCTCTCGAAGTTTAGAATAGCTCCCATTACACGACGTTATTAAAGGATATTTCTAGCATTATTGGTCGGGACCTCTTCATGAATAATTGGCACCTGAGTAGAACCACCGATTGACCTTAAGCTAGATGAAAAGCTTCCTCACATGGAAAAAAAATAAATGACCCGGCGGGATATGAACCCACAGCGGTGAGATGAGATAAGATTTACTTTCATCTCAATTATTGCATATTTAGCTAACGGTTCATTTTGTTTCAACTCTATGCGTACCTAATATTGGCATTTGAGATTCAGTTGGTATAACAGGTTGACGGTGAAACAGAGGTCTTGGTACCTGGTGATCCAGAGAGGAAACATATGAAAGTATGTGACAGACGGGGAGGAATTCTTTACCATCCAAATCAAATCATTGCTTGTGTAAGTCATTGATCAAGTCACCACCCTTTTTAATATCATAACAGCATCACGTTGCAATAATTATATAAAGTATCAGAATCAATTTTCACTGATTAAATTGCAACATAGAAATAGACATTGCCAGTTTCTAAGTAACCTTTCGAAGAAGTATGACATAATAAGATATTCCACTTCGTCATCATCTTATATAGAATCAAATTCTCGTTATAACATGCGTGTTATCAAAGCTCACTTTATGCCCGTTTCCTTGATCTGTTTCATGTTGTTTTATCCATAAGGTCCATTAATATGTTTAATTTCAACTGTATTTGTAGGTGCTTTTTATTTCTGGTGTCTTGTTCACTTGTCATTGCTCAAATACCTGCAACACTTTATGTCGTCTTTGCAATTAGTACAGTTATTGTGATTTAAAAGTCAAAATACTACTTTGTATACTTTTTGCTTCTTTAATTGAAAATAGTTTCATTTTCACGTTTACTTAGCTCTATTGGTAAATATTCAACATGTTTTTAAATGTGATAAATCTCATGATTGCCCTTTCTAAAGAAAAAAAAACTGATTTGTTGCTGAGCGTAAAAAGTCAAAATTTGAAATTGTCTTCTGGACACATGTATTGTTCTTAATATACGGAAAAACCGCATATCCCATAATCCAGAGCAAATACAATGTGTAATGGGGCAGGGGAAGGAAGGGCATGTCCTAACTCAACCTTTTTTATAACTAAAAATCAAGTTTCACCACGGACTTAATATTTAAGTAATTCCAATTATCTAAATTTATTGTTAGGGGTGTGCGTTGATTTTATTAGTGAACTATAGAGTTTCATTTCGCATCGAACATGATTAAAGATGTAGTGTATATCTAGAATTATAATAATTGTTGAACTGTTGTTTGTTTACTTTATTGCAGACAGAGATTGCCACAAGATTACATGTTGAACCTCTGACATAGTTGAACCTCTGACATAATTGGAACATTGTTCCATACTCAAACTGAAGCTTCCTCTTTTACTTTAAATGAAATCAATAAAGATTAATGAAATCAGACATTAAAATAATCTTTTTTCTTTTATTATGTTTTTTTTTTTTGTTAACGCAGCATCAACACAGAAAAGACCATAATTATAACGACTTTCTAGCTTTCTTCGTTGATGAAGACCTTAGGTGCCCCCCATGCATTATTGTATCCACGAGCGAGCACCTAAGTAGAACAACTGACGTTTCGATAGCTAGATGGATATGTTCTTTGTATGACATAATCCAAAGTGCTTCGTGGGACTGAAACCAACAGCGGTGAGTGGCAAGTGGCTTAAAGTCAATGACCTAAACCACTCAGCCACGGACGCAAGTACGTCTATAATTACAACATATTACTCAAATGTTGTATCATGATCTCTTAAACTTATGCTTCAAAACAGTACAAAGATTGCATTTTTGTAAAAAACGGTCATTATTAATAAGATAATGTATCAAAAGAACAAAATTAATTATAACCAGCCCTTATAAATGACAAAATTATTTGGTATTGTGTGTGGTAAAAAGATATGTGTAAACTAAAAAGTCACAAGGATGGACTCTCTTTGTCTCGCACACTTACAAAACTGTGTTCTTACACATGAGACTATTGTTAAACTTGTTTTTAAAGCTAACTCGATTAAATAAAATCTCATTTTGCACGAAAAACAAACACATACTCTCTATATAACCTAGCATTTTAGAGGGGGAATCGACTTGGCTGTATACTATAATTAATTTTTGTATTAAAGGGTATCATGCTTTGATATGTGACTAACTATTTCCCTGGTTGCCAGTCAATAGAAATTGACATTGACCCCCGATATTGATGTAAACAAACAGTATCATAAAACTACGCAATAAAGCCTGGCGCTAAATTTAACCATTAGAAACCGTCTATACTTAGAAAATGGTTTCTCGGGATATAAGGTACTCAGCTGACCAACCCAAAACAACACATTAAGTGCAAATTACAGATTCGGTTAAAGCCATTATAAATTAAGTGAACGTTTTCTCTCTTGAGAACTCATGGTCGGTGTTATATATGGGTTATTGTTAATCAGTAAGCATTTACAAAATTAAATATTGGTCAAGAGCGGCGCAAAGCAAAACAGTTAACATGAAGTAATTAATTAAAAATATTGAAATAGGGTCACATTTTGGAAAGAAGCATAAATCACAACAAAATTACGTAAAAATGCAGACTCGGTTTGATTTCAAGAGTCTGTACATGATTGCAACATCCCTCGCGCGCCCTAGCACCGGCTTGAGCATTACTCAATTGTCAACTTTTACATGTAAAAGTGCTTATTAATAACTAAAATGTTTAGGACTTTTAAAGCCGATTTACTAAACCAAATCTGTCACGACTCATTTAAATAAATGTTATCCTATTGGACAAAAAGTAAAATACTAAATTTATATACATTTCATAAAATTAATATATCCATTCTTTTCTTTTTTTAAGTATTTTATTGGAAGAAAACAATACGTTGAAAGTAATTATGTCATTTTAGGCAATTCTCCTGAAATCCATGGCACAAAGGAGAGAAATTGATGACATGACATTCAAGAGACAATTTCCATATGTCAGTTCTTCTCATTCCGCCGATGTTTATAAGTCTGATAAATCTACTGAATTACAAGATAGACTTGTACGACGTTAATGTATTTGTAATAATGTAGCCCTTATATTCCTTGTGTATTATCTGTATGTAGAGATATTCAGTATGTGTATACAGAATATCATAAAACGCGACAGTGTGCTTAAAGATTATTATGTTAAAAAGTGTGCATTGAGATTATTATGTTAAAAATAGCAGAACAGTATTTATTGATTGAGCGTTTATAAGCGTTTATAAGTAAGTCTTTAAAATATTAAATTATATTAAGAGTGGCACAGCAATTCTATTGGACAAAAAAGTATTTCAAACACTAATGATAAATAAGAACATTAATGTTTCATTTTAAAAGCTTTTCTCTTGATTTTGATGGAAAGTTATTTTAAGTTATTCCGTGGTGGTCATACCAAAGATAGCAGCAATGTGCAGTATTGATTATCTGCCCCTGTTATCATCGACATCGTCAAGATAACTGTCAATATTTATATTCAGAATTATCATAATTCGTCACGTAAGTGCAGTAACGAGTTAACTTCTATTGAATTGAGAAGGAATTAAACCGTTACTGCAGTAAGGGGATGTATCATTTATTATATTTATTATCACACACATCATAATTATCATCAAGTATATTCATTATATAAATCATCAAAATTATGGTCGTTGTAAGTCATAATTATTATCATGCACCTCAAAATAATCGTCAAATACCAGTTTATTCATCGTCATCAAATAAACCATGATTATCTTGTTGTCATTTTTTTAATTTATTATTATTCACATCATTATCAATGAGATTCCCAGATTTCAATTTGTGATTTTAAAATGACAAATGAAACTCTTCTTACAGTCAGTTCTTCTCTGTAAATTTTACAGAAAGTCAAACTGAAAACAGACCGGCCTTCGGCCGAAAAAAGAAATTATATGTGACATGCAAAATATAACTGAGTTAAAAAAATATGGATTTAGCATTATAGCAGAGATTTCTGTATGTTAACTTTTAAAATAGATAAATACAGAATCCCTAAAGAAAGCCCAACACGGCAAAATTGAAAATGTTGCAGGCTCGGTTTGATTGAGCCTGTTCATGGACGGTACTGGAAAGTGCAAGTTACCGTCCACGCCCCCTAGCACCGGCTTAAGCAGAATTCAACATTTAAGCCATCATCAATGATAAGATACTACGTCATTGCGTACGTGCAAAATGCTCCCTATCGGACTGTTTATTGTTTTATTTATTTTTATTTTAGACATCCCGTCATCTCGAAGGTATGTAAACTTTTTTTATTGGAATATCAAAAGATATTGTAGCACACAAAAAATTGGCTTTTGTGCTTGATATAAGTTTATAAAAAAACGTTTAAAGTTTTATTGTATGGTTTAAGCCGAAAAAATGGATAAATTTTGTTTGTGAGTCCGAGTGGGAGCATTTAGGAAAAAATACTTTCAGGCTTTCAATGTTTCTAATGCATTTATTTAAATTCATACGTGCTATAATTCAAAATTCAAAACTTAAAAAAAAATGACTGAAAATGTCTGACAAAAGCTTTTTCTCTTGCAGTTTTTGCACACGTCTCCAGATGTATTACTTTTTAAATAAGACTGTCATTCGAAAGACATTCTCTTCCAACCTAGTAATGTTATATGTGGTTTTCCTAGACACATCGTGTCATATGTGACATTTCTAACAATAGTTATACATCAAAGATAAAAGATCTAGTTAATATCAAAAGAACCTATCAGACAAAAAGGCAATATTGTCTGATATTGCACGGTAGTAAATACCAAATATCGTGACAGATATAGCTTTTAAACAACACACTCCAAATTACCCACAAAGAAACTTTTGTATTACTCCAGTTAAAAAGAAATAACCGCCAAATGCAACGGAGACTCGATAGCTTCTTAGTTTATATCTTTGTATAAAATTCTCATGCTAAAAGGCATATTATGCCTCAGAAATACATAAATGCATACATTAATTTAATGTTAAACATTTGGATTTTTAATAAGTTTTTTTAAAATAATTAATTAAGAGCATGTCAGATGTTTAGCAGCTGAATAAACTAGCGCTAATTGTGCAAAGGAAGTAAAAGGTAAACAAAGTAGTATTTTAACTGCCATACAAAATACTAATTCACAATAATTATATCAATTGCCACCAGACTAAAAGAAACATATGAAGTATGTGTTTCTTTTTGGGTTGTTTTTCTTTTTTTTGTTGTTGTTGTTTTTGTATGTCAAGATTCCAAAAATAAAAAAAATCATAGAAATTCTGAGACATAATGGGCCTTTAGGTAAACATTATTTCTTAAACTTAAGGAAATATACTTCTTTCTTTTTAAATTAATATTTCTTTTACGAACAACTTGTTACTCGCAAACACTAAGCAATATCATGCAAAGGTCGGCAAAATTTAATTATCCTGTATATTGGCTTACGGTACTAATTGCTGGATCATCCGTTCAGGATGCAAACAAAAATAAAAAAAAACTAAATTCAGTGATTGAAGAGATGCCTGACGTTGAAATCATTCACAATACTTCAAAATGCACTTTCAAGATTGCTTAAATTGAAATACATAAAACGTTATAACCATAAACCTGCTGGCGGCCACAGATTCTAATGCGACCAGTGCAGACCAAGATCAGCCGGAACATACCTGGTCACGGTATTCACTGTTTATTTTTTCAGCCAGTACAAATTTGATATGTCCCTTAAAATGTCTTATCAATTCGTCCAAATTGAACGATGGACAAGTACATTTAAGATTTCAAGTATAAAAAGGGTTTAAACCGTTAAAAATTAATTAAAACAGATAAATAAAATCTAACAATTTCAAGACCCTGCGATGACATCATCTTGGTTCTACATCATAACTCGATGACTTGTTTATGATTATTGTAATTTTGTTTCCGGAATCAATAAATCTTAAACGATTGCAGGTTAAGATACATATATCTTTACACCTCAAGATAAATGACATAGGCAAAATTTATGAATATGCTTCTTTTCGCAAATTTTGGAATACAAATTTGCAGACTCCAGTTCAATCGCAATTATATTGTCATGTCCTGGTTTTCAGTACTTTAAATCATTTTACTGCTATCATAACGAAAATTCACATCAATGTTACAAAAATAAAATGTATTCCCCAACAAAACATGTACGTGTTTACCTGTCCATGTTACAAGAAAAATCCAACAAGAAGGATATACATGTACAAATATCAACTCTGTCAATAGTTTTAATAGTACAATCTAGTTTGCGTCCCTAACAACACAATCTATTTGTCCATAGCCAAACAATACGAACATACCGGCCGTTCAGATTTGAAATTATTAATTAGATGTGTTCCTTTTTATGGTATGTGTTTTCCTTTCCTTTGTGTGTATGTGCGCGTGCGTGCGAGCAAGCGTGTGTGCGTGTGTGTGTCTGCGTTAAGATAAAATCTTCTGATATGACATAAACTATGACATACGCTGGACGACAAATAGAACACTCTTAAATACAATACAGTTAATAAACACAGATTTCCATAATGAAATACTTGACAAATGATTCAACAGGCCAGAAAAAAATATATTAAATATACAAATGATATTAGTATATCATAACTACTTAATATGATTCATTGTCGACAGTCAAGGGAATCTGATCCGCTTGATGTGAAACTAGAGCATTAATACTACGCAGATGAAGTTATTCATTTTCCAACAAATGATTTTTTCATATGACATTTCACATCATCAAATGTTTTAGCAATAAATTTGATGTAGACGGAGGCATTTTATTTTCAAATATATTCCACAGATTATGTTACATAAAAAGGGGGGAAATCCCGTAAATGTAGATCAATAAAACAAGTAAGTTTAGAAGAATAAATAATAAGTGCTTGAATATTTCAAATAAGTTCCCAAAATATAATTAATATATTTGATATCTTTGAAAATTAGCGAAATTTTAAAACGATTTCTTCCCTTTTTGCTGTTGCAATTGATAATATTTTTGTGAATGATGCCAGAATATTACAGCATACAAAGTTCGAATCTTTATTTCAATCTTGTTCGATTATATAATATGGTATATACATTGTACATGCATGATTTTCCTTTAAAACCAGAATTGTATTTTATCTTATGTCTCAATATGTCTAAATATTTGTTTTCATTTTTGGTGACCAGTTATGAGGCACATCGTGCCTTTAAAAATATGTAGGTGACTAAATAAACCAGAACGTACCATCAAAGTGATATAATATAGACACTATATCATAAATGATTTTCCCCGACATTCCAGGGAATTTAATCTGCGTGATGTAAAATAAGAGCATTAATAAGACATTAATTAAGCTATATTTCCTACAAATAATTTAACATATGACATTTTACATCACAAAGTGTTTTATTAATAGATTTGCTATAGACATAGGCCTTTGATTTTAGATTAACGGTTAAGATTGTATAGCATCATTCTAGGAGATCAAAAGATTTATATAGGACAAATGAATTATATATAATAACAGTAAATTGTTTAACAAATAGCTATATCACATTGCAAAACATCGTATCTCCTGTACGAAAAGCCATTTTGATATGAGAAGGTTTATTATGTATGAAAATAAGTTTGCCATTGATGTCATATGTGGCCCATGTACATGTATATGTATTGTAAATATGTTGCCTCATAAACCAGTCTGTTCTACTGGCTTTGTGAAATGATTAAGAATATTTACTCAGAAATAAATTGAAAATCGTTTTTTTTTTGTGCTTCGAACTGACAATTGTGTATTTAAGTCCAACGTCTATAGAACAAACTAAGATATGTTCCATTGATTATTTTCATTAAGGTATAACCGACATAACGGGTTCAATAAGGAACTGAAAAGTTGACAACATAGGTCAGATAAGGACACCTGTAGTAATACACATAAATATATTATTATGATATAATAATAGGCACATTTTAAGCGAAACAAATTTGGGGGTCACCCGAAAACTCCCGAAAACGTCCTTAAGTAAAGGAAACTTACATGACTTGTTGGATATCTGTAACAATCTTCGCAGGAATTTCTGAGATGTTTTAATCCAAGAGAAGAATGAATATACATGTATATCCAGTCAACTGCACTAACAAATTCATCTCTGCTTATCATTGTGTTAATGTTTATGACCGTTTAACATTGTTTATAATTTCACTTATTAATGATAGTTAATTGAATTGGCTTTTTAATAGACGTTATATTCAAAAACAGTTTAGTTTATTGTTTTCAAAGGTAAATTAGGCACATAATTATCATATAAAACTGAAATTTTTAGTTCAAAATTAATGTAACTTCGAGAATTGAATTATTTTGCATAATATCTATCATAGTCATTGTACGAACATTATATTTATACACAGAAATACATGCATGAAGGAAAACACTTTCCACGTGCTAACCATGTTGTCCTAATGTGTTAAAATAAGTGCATGCAATTATCAGACAATAACTGTTAAGTATATGTTAATATATCGGTGACACGTGAATAAAAAATACCGGTCAAACCGTGTAATAAATTTAACTGTAAAGTTTTGATTTGGGTTTTACGTCACACCGAAACAGTATTGGTCATTTCGCGACGTTCCAGCTTTACTGGTGAACCGACCGTCTGTGTAACTTTACAGCTCACGTGGACAGCAGAAATGGGCAAAATTTGTGATTTTTGACACTTGGGTCCTCATATAACACGGTATTTTTTATTCGCCTTTCCGTGCATTATTTCAGACACGAGAAGAACCACCAACGTTCCGTAAGCTAGCTGGATAGCTTCCTCACATGAAAGAATCCAAAGTCCCCGTCGGGATTCGAACCCACAGCGGTGAGGGGCAAGTGGTTTGAACTCAACGACTTTAACCACTCGGCCACGGACGCCCTAACTGTTAGGTTAAGAAGATATAGGTTTATAGACGATGTATAATATTATTGCTTTTAATAATTTTTTTTGGTTAAAATATATTTTTAAATAAGTTTCTTTGATTTATTTTATATTATTGTATATCATTATGGCATATTTAAAGAATTGAATGCAATATTTGTTTTGCATTATACGCGTGTGTTGTTGTTGTTTTTATATTTTCTTTAACTATAATTTGAGAAAACAATAAATATATTGTTCCTTTAGTTTGACATTTTGACGGGTTATTCTACTCGTTTGTAAATGTGCCGATGTGAGATAATTTATAGAGAAGAAGTGGGGAGGGAGATATTGTCGATATTTTACTTACGTTTATTTATGTTGCTTTTTATTCATATTTCTTTGTATGATATGTATGTGACTATGTATTGATAAATAATTGAGCCGCGTCACGACAAAACCAACATAATGGGTTTGCGACCATCATGGATCCAGACAAGCCTGCGCATCCGCGCAGTCTGATCAGGATCCATGCTGTTCGCTGACAAACCCTATAACAAGTAGAGAAACTGATAGCGCAGGCTGGTCTGGATCCATGCTGGTCGCAAACGCGCTATGTTGGTTTTGTCGTGACGCGGCTCAATTATTATTGATCATTTTAGACTTTTCATATAAATGTACATGTACATCAATTTATATATTTTACTCAACATTCTAAGTTCATTTGCTATAATTTTTCTTTCTTAAAAACTTTTTTTTTTCAATAATTTCAAACTATGGATTTCTGAGGGCAAGTAGGCCTTTAAGTAGTAAAATAAGTTAGAACAGATACAAAACAATGGCCAGGCATTAATCTCGACATCGACATGGATGTTGCATTGAATTCTTTCACATCTACAAAATCATTACCAAAATGAAACCATATCTATACCAATTAATTTAAATCACGACATTTGATAACGTTAGATCAGTTATCAATCATTTTTCTAGAATACTTAGGCAACAATACGTATTTTTTTGTGTATGCACTCAACGCAAGTCTTGCTATCAGGTCAAGCTTAATTGCCCACCGTCGAGGGAAGATGTGACTCTGTATTTTCATATCTATCTCTAAACTGGGAGTTGTAAGTTCGAGCCCGACTTGGATCCTTTTAAAACATTGGATTCTCATACGACACTTGGGTCATCATATGACACTTGAGTCCTTATCTAACACTCATGCCCTCATATAATACTTAGGTCCTCAAAATACAAATGGGTCCATATATGACACTTTAATCCTCATATACTACTTCCTAATATGGCACTGGTCCTCAAAATGACAACATGGTCCTCATATAACACTTTGGTCCTCATATAACACTTTGGTCCACATTTGACACTTGGGTCCCCATATAACACTTTGGTCCTCATTTGACACTTTGGGGTCCTCATATCACACCTGGGTCCTCATTTGACACATGGGTCTCATTTGACACATGGGTCTCATTTTACACTTGTGTCCATATATGATACTTTGATCCTCATTTGATACTTTGGTTTGAAAATGACACCAAACTTGCATATCTCAAAAGAGACAAAGTTAGATAACAAGAACTTGTTTCACTATCGAAGTTAGGTATAAACTATTATGCCAATTAAACCAAACTTAACCTTCGACTGATGATTTACCATAGTTCAAGGGTTGAATCGCCTTTTAATGAAATTGATGTATTAATTCATACGAAGCTGAATGAAAATTTTAAGTAGAAGTTACAAGAAACGAAACAGAAAGACTTCTTTGATTCTCTTTTTGAAAAGGATTGACTCACAAATAGATGGACTTCTCTTTACAATTGCTTACCGTTATTACTTCAAAGCCTACGGAAAATTCTTGAAACGATCAAATTGACCTAATTACTTCCAGTTTTATAGTTGTTCCAATGCAAGTGCATTGCCTTGGAAAAGAAACGTGAATTTTTATTTTTTTCTAAGACAAATTGATGATTTTTTTTAGGGGGGAGCAGCGACAAAAAAAATAGGCAAAAAACCTTTTCATTTTAAACTTTAAATTTAAATTTGGTTCTTTTTACTTTTAGCAGAACGTTTTTCATTTTTAAACATAGCGATTGAAGTTTCACATTTATTTTTCTTTTTGATAACGTAAAAAAAATTTTCCGGCCCGTTTTAAAATTTTGTTTTTCATTTTTAAAAATATATATTTTTATAACCCTTTTAGCCTAGATATCAGGGGACATTTGTCCCAAATTGTAATTTTTAAAATTTCAAAAAATGCAGCTTTACGTTTCGCCCGGGCCCAATATTTTCCTCTCCCTCCATATTTTTTAAACATGGCCATTCTATTAAAGGTCGGTTTTCGTTGGGCCACTATATTTTTATGCTTGTTGGAACTTTTTGCATCGGGTAAAGCTCCCAACCGACTCTGCATTGTAGGACAGAGGGTCCTGACAAATCTGGGCGCCACACGGAAACAAGGGGCGATACCATAATGTGAGCCGTTTTGCAAATTGTCGTTAAATGACACAGCACTTAGTAATTCAATAATTCACTGTAAACAACGCATCAACTAAGAGCCATTGGTGGGAATTGCTTGCAAAACCACCACTGGGGAATTTTAAACTGTCAGAAATGAAAATTGATGACAATACTATGAATAATATCATCAAATTAATTGTGTAAACAAAGAATGCATTTAAAAATTGTTTGTTTTTTATTTGTAATAAATAATCAGCCTATGATAAAAAACGAGGGAAAGCAACATTCATCAGACCATCATTTTGTCAATTTATTGCCTTACGATTAATATTATTTACAGCGTTATCTTTGCAAAACGGCCATTTCTAGAGCAGTACCAAATCTTTCTAAAGCAATATTTAGCTTATCTAGAGAAACGCCTCCGGACAATAACCGGAATAGAGAAATACAGAATCCCTAAAGAAAGCCCAACACGACAAAAATTGAAAATGTTGCAGGCTCGGTTTGATTGAGCCTGTTCATGGACGGTAATGGAAAGTGCAAGTTACCGTCCACGCCCCCTAGCACCGGCTTAAGCAGAATTCAACATTTAACACGAAAAAGGTGAAATTTTGAATTTAGAAACATCCGCAGATGTGTTCATACGGCGGTTAGCATGGAACTTTCAAAGTGACACAGTAATGCCATTCCATGAAAAGCGGCGTATGGTCCCCAAGTAAAAGAATGCTTGTGTCCTAAGCGAGAAAACAATGGGCGGAACTAAATAAAATGGAATTTTGAAAGGGGATCTGAGGTTATAAAGCCTGCATATCACAGATATGACGTCAAAAGGACACATTTAAAAAGCAGGCGACATATCCTAAGGGTGATTATACAGTATTCAAGTAGGAATACTGGAACCACCCAAGTTGAAAAAGGCCAAATAGAAGAAACTAAAAGTACCAAAAATCATATATGCACAACAATAATGTCGTGCTGAACGATCTTCAAGGATCGAAAATATAACATCATTGATTAAATGTACGGGAAGAATTTTTACAGCCGCCACACGGCACAAATAACACGGATGTGACAATGAAATAGAGGAATACAGAAGTTTTCTTTCTCAAACCAAGTTTATACTGTATAAAACATTAGGTGAATAAGCCGTTATCAATCGAAACTTTTCGGCCCTTTTCATCAGTCTTCGGATAAGAATATTATAATTATAGATAATAGCCGAGGATGTTCCGATTGAGCCATTATTATACGGGAACGGGATAAATATAATGCTTTAAAACCTTATATGCCAAGGTTCTCATTAATCACACATGTAAAATGCCGAATATAATTGATGGGGAGAACCTGATTTTGTATACTGATTGACAAAGCTCGGATCTATGTTGACATATTTTGTAAGAAGAAAGACAGTAATAGTTCTAGCACGGGAAACTGTCCAGTCATCAAGTAACGTGCAATCACATGTCAGTCAAATCAAATAAATGAAGTATCATTTTTACAATTGTGTCAATATAAACGGATATATAACGGACTCTACTCAAGATAAAATGACAATGAAAACAAATTACTAAAGAATAAAATAAAAACTAATGCTCATATGATGAATATTTACATACTATTATGCACTAAAATATCATTAAACTTAAGAAAACAACAACATTTAAATGCAAGTTAAGCTTCAGAAATTTAAAAAGAAATATACCTTAATGTAGAAATGGGAGATATAATTAGGATAAAGGTGGGAAAAGATAATCAAATTAGTATTTTCACTTCCACATAAAATACCTATTGACTCATTGCCAAAAGACAGAAGAAGCACCTGTTTGCTTAGCAGGACGCAAAAAGTGTGAATTTAGACGTTTTCAACAATGTAAAAAGGATGGATTCAATTCCCACTCATTTCCACAGAAAAATTGCGGGGGGGGGATCTCGCATAATGATATATAATTAACTCAATGAAGGAGCTGAAACTGAAAACGAACTCATTAGCTAAACATAGGTTTCATTAAGCATATAACTTAATGATCATGGATACCAACATTCAGTTTGAAAACTGTGAACGTACCATGACCTAAGTCAATGACTTTCAACATTCCTAGAGGCACCAAATTACCTTTATCAAACCTTTCTTTAAAATGGTGTGATCGGCATTTTTTTTTGCCTATATCACTTGTTTCTCCGTTGCTTAGGTCACAAATGTAACAAGATATTGCCTTTTTTTTCATAAAGTAGTTCATAAAAAACTGAAAACAAGGAAATTTAAAATGAGCCGTGTAAATAATTGAAAATTAATCATTACTAAGTTATAACATATTAAAATATAGAACCTTAAATGTACCTTAAAATAAATGTTGTGAACATGATATTAGAAGTATCATTTTTAATTTATATTATTAAGGAATGGTGAGGCAGGCTGTTCTCTGAATACCTTATTAAGTTCAGTTACACATTATTTGTGGTATTGTTTTCATTTTTTTATAATAGCACAAATTGCTATTTTAACTAAGTTGTAATCTCCTGTATGCCTGTAAAAATTTGGAAATTTAGAAATTTATAAAAAAAATAATAATTATTCATTGGTTGCTAAGCAACCTAATTATATGCAGAGACAGTTTTAAGTAAGGAACATTTTTTGTAGGAATTATCTTTATGTCATTTTAATTAAATATAATGCTAGTTAATTCAAAGTCCTTACTTTGTTGTGAAACAGTGTAGTTAACACAAGATGTTACTGAACATACTTTTATGAAATTATGTATAATTTTATTATCTATATAAATTCAAAACCTATAGTAAAGTGAGTTTAAGGATACTTTGTATTAAGATTTGATTTGCAGTTTTAATAGTTGTAATTTGTTTTTTGTAATCATGCTGCTTTGTTCATGGTATTTTGAGATCTTTTTTAATCAAACTTAAAATTTGTAAAATTTAAAAGGAAATTATGGAAGATTTTGTGGTTGCTTGGCAACACCAATTTTTACTTATTGCTTAGGTATTATGTAAATCAGTTATACAGTAGAGATATTTATGTAATATGGAAAGTAACAGTGATTTGATCAAATGCTTATTGGTTATTGCAAAACATACAGAGCAATATACATGGCAAAAATACTGAGTTCTGTTAAAATTTGCATGACATACTAACACTAGTCAAGTGAACAGAACATGGATTGTATGTTATATCTTCAATGGAAAATTATTGAAAAGTAATTAATAGGCATTGTTTATAATTTTATTGAAAATTTATTTATTTCTGCTACTTTGTTAGCTGTATTTTACCAAGAAATTTGTATATTTACAAAATAAATTACAAAAATTTAGAATATTCCATGGTTGCTAGGTAACAGAATATAGCTTCCTTCATGTTGTATTTGTGTAATTATGCCCTTTATTTAGTGTTACTACCTTTGATGATGTTATACTTGAGTCATCTTTCATTTACTGTTGTATTAAACTGTTGTCTGCTGTCAGAGTAAATATCTGAATAAAGTTAATAAATGAATGATAAATGGACACTGTGTTTAGTTCTTTTGAAGTTGTATTATGATATCTCTCAACAGTAATATGTCCTGTTAACACTGTAGAAATGCAATAGAACCATTTGCAAATGTGAAAGAAGAATATATTTCGAATTGATACTTGCAAGTGTTATAAAATAAACCTAGCACATAACTTTTTACACGAAAAAGGCCAGGAAGAACCCAGGAATAGGTCCGTTGCTAGGCAACATAATGTAAATGAAGCTTTAATTATGGTGGCTGTATTCCAAAAATATTCTACAACATTTTTTAACTTAAATAACATAAAACATTTTTTTCACAAAATTCATTTTAGCTTCAAAAGTTGTTTTCCTCATGCACCTTTAAACATCACAAAGATCAAAGATTTTTATGTGTATTTTTAATTACATGTACTTACTGGACACCATACTCACAAAATTATGTATATCTTTGTAAATAAGAAAGACACGACCTTCAAATTTTCAGGAATTACTTCTGATATTTCATAGATTTAGAAAATTAAAAAAAGTGAAAATCAAAAATTTTGTCAAGAAACCCCATTTTTGCATTCCATGACACATATAAACAATTTTACAATACATACTAACATAAATCAAAAGATCGATCGGATCTAAACATGTCTATAGAGGATGAATTATTAATATATTAAGTTGTATCTACTATATCTAAGTTATTTCTATGAGACATCGCATCTCGTACATACAAGGATAAATTTAAAAGTATACTTCTATTGTTTGATTTTAACATATCAGTGAATTTAGGCATACTAGGTCTTATATAATAGTATATCTATATATATTTTTTTCTTATATCAATATATAACATATACATGTGTCGCAGGGTAAAATATTTCTACACTGGATAAAAACAAACTCTGGGCGTAGGTTCGATGTATTTATTAATCCCAAGTAAAAATGGTCTAAAAATATAATAAAATAATTATGCATCTTACAAAAACAAAATACAATGAAATAACAATATATACACAATCGACGCGGAATAAGAAATTACAAAAGATATACAATCAATATCCTAATATTAATGATATTATTTCTAACCACAGCGTCTGTATGAAGATATTTACTTATATAAACTATTTCAATATAAATATGAAGATCTATTAAATAATAGCAAATGAATTAACTATACATCTGACTCGTAAGAGATGACTGTAAAGAGTGAGCGGGACAGGAAAAGCAAACAGTGCGCAGAAGTAAATAATATTTAAAAGAACAAATGGATATCTCTCTCACATAGAATCAATCATAACTATAACACTCTATTTTAGACAGACATGTGTATTTCAATTTTGATCGTTTGCAATAGACTTCCTTACTTTGAAGAACAATATTAAGATATTATTCATTAGAATTGTGTAAGTTTGCGTATGGAAAAAAACGAATTGTGGGTATGTTTATAATATTTTATAACATCCGGGTATGCAACTATTAATAATGTTATTAATCATGCGTAAAACGTACTTTACTTTAATATTGGCTGGTAACGTAAATTCTAAATACGGTAAAAGTTTCCATAAAAGTTCACGCTTTAAACTAATATTTTAGATAAAATTTGACGAAAATGAATTGTATACGTATAGCTATTAATTATTTTTTTTATTTTTTTTGTTTGCTTGTTGGTTATTTATTAATTAATTAATTAATTAATTTATTTATTTATTTATTTATTTATTTATTTATTTATTTGTTTATCTATTTATTTAAATTATTTACTTATTCATTTATGTAATTATTTATTTATTTATTTATCTATTTATTCATTTATTCATTTATTTATTTCTTGTTAATTGTTTTTATAAAAATGTAACTTACATTCATTAATAAGCTGATTCTATTTTCAATTTTATTTTGAAGGGAAAAGCAACATTTTGAATATTCTATTTTTTACTTTCAATTAAGCATGCCAACATAATTCTTTTCCTAAATAAAACTTGAGCTGGCATCTTGACATAATGGAGATGTTTATATCACGTGATAGATATGGTTTATACATAATAGATGAATATACAAGCTAGGAAACATATTTACAGCTTCTTTATCGGCGATATCTCCACTCAGATGCCAAAGTTAATGCAATCATGATTTGAATAATTTATTTGACATATAATGTTTTATCTACAGTAATATAAAAATGAGTATATAAATAGAGAATATTGAATGAGTGTAGAAGGTTCAATACTGAATTTATTGAACGAGTAATGATACAATCAATAAAGACGACTAAACATTTATATCAAACTTTTGAGTATGGGTTTAATTATATTATTATAAAATGCAATCATATATAAAAAATATTATGCGAAACTCTAGTGAGCACACTATTATTTTATTCAACTCATTCAAAAAATTCAGTATTGATCCTACGCCAATATAATATATTTATCACATACCGAAAAGACTGTTTAAACTGCAAAAGAATCATTTTTCACTGACAAATTTTATCTTTAGTGTATCGCTATTTTTTCGCGTCTTTACGCTTTGTTTATAAATGCAAATGACGTCAAGTTAAACTATATGCACGGCCGTGCAATACCATTTTTACGGAGTTGCAAATGTCTCCAAACAAAATACTAATTATATAATTTAAACTATAATGTAATGCATCATTTTTTACGTGTTTACGTGTTATTATTCCATGTTAAAGTATGCATTTATTGCTTATTGGTCAGCATACATTATTAGTTATAGTAAAATGATGATTGGGTTTTATGGGTTATATAACCCGGTATCAAGGATTGCCAGCATAATAATACAACTGAGCTGCCAAGCGATGGTTATATAACACGCAACAGTTTTTACAAGCCATACAATGATGCCTTTTACAAATTTATATCACAGCACAATTAATTTCTTTGTTTAAGTGTACAATGTTCAGATGTTCAGCAACATTGGATACAGGATATATGAATATCACGATTATCCATTAACATCTGACGTCATAAACTTGCAATATTATAAATAGAATTATTGTTTCCGGGGGATCATCCCTTTTCGAAGTGTATAAAGCTTATTTGTGGCAATTTTTTATTTGAATTAAAAAAAATCCAAAATGCTTGTATGTAGGAAATATTGTAGTAAATTGCCTTAGAAACGAATGGCGCATGCAAAAACACATTACTAGATCAATAAAATATCTGCTTAAAACAGCAAAGAACAATATTTTAGTCCGCGTACGTACAATATTCATATGTGTTAAATAACAGAGACATTTTATGTTACATCTCTTTTGAGAATCGACCGTAAGATAACGGAAACAATATGATTTAAGCTGTCGATATATTAAACAAGAACGTGTTTTTTAAACACAAATGCCCCCGGCTCAGATTCTTGTCAGTAGCAATTTTTCAATTTTACCCATTTACTCAGTTATGGACAGAAAAATTGCCAAAAAATTGTAAACACAAGTTATATAGCTTGACAAAGTCATGGCATTTTGTAATTGTGAAAAATATAAGTTGCCAAGTCATTGCTCTGACTTGTGAAGTTGAAAAATATTCAACTTCATGCAAGTTATCTTCCTACCAAATATGAAATACATCTGTCAATAAAGCTGTATGGGCAAAACTGTAAAAATCTATTTTTAGCACAAGAGACCTTGACCCACTGATCCCTACCCCAATCAAAAGGATGAATACCATGCAAGTTATCTTCCTACCAAATATAAAATATATCTGTCACTTAATAAAGGCTGTATGAGCAAATGTGTAAAAATCTATTTTTAGCACTGGTGATCTTGACCCAACTGACCACTAACTCCATATGTTTCTATCAATTATAAATAACATCCGTCTATAGAATAAGGTTAATACACCTGTAAAAATGTAAAAATCTATTATTAACATTGGTGACCTTGACATTGGTAACAATGACCTTGACCCAAATGAACCCTTAATACACCAAAAGAAGGAGGACCTCCCGTGGCATGTTTGTATTAAACTAAGACATCAACTAAAAAATAAAGGGTGTATGAGCAAAAATGTTTATATTTATTTTTAAACTAGTGACCTTGACCTTGACCCTAGAGACCACTCACTCCACAAAAAATTGGAAGACCATCAAAGGTATCCATCTACTAAATATGAAAGATATCATTAAAGAAATTAAGCAATTAGGAGAAATTTAAGATAAATCCAACTTGCCGAAATAGGTTAACCAGACAAGGCCCTATATTCAAAGTGAAAAAAGGGAAATAACTGGGAAATATGGATGACACAGTTATATAACTTGGCAATATCATGTACTTTGTATTGATCAGTAAGTGTGGAAATTATAAAGCCATTAGTATAGATAGAACTTAAGATATTTCCAACTTGCCGGTTTAGGGCAATACCTTGGTTAAATATGAAAGCCAGAGTTATGTAACTTTCCCAGATCATGTACTTTGTATTGATAAGTAAGTGTGTAAACTAAGAAGCCATTGGTACAGGTAGAACTTAAGAAAAATCCAACTTGCCGTTCTAGGTTAACCTCGTACGGACAGACGGACAGACAGACGGACGGACGGACGGACGAACGAACGGACGGTTCAAACACTATATGCCCGGGGGCATAAAAAATCATAAGGTATAACTTTGTACCTTTTTAGTTATACAGAAGGGAAGTTCAGAACCTATTTGATTTCGAACAATTCATAAATCTAAAATAAAATGTATGATATTTCTTCTTTATAATTATTTTATAATAATAATAATAATAATGATAATAAGAGTCATCATATTCCATATAAAAAGATACATTTTTCTCCGGTTCCTATTTTCAGTAAAAGATCAGTCAAACCAATCTAACTCTACAACACTTCATAGAAATCTTAGAAATAAATTGTCGTCTGCTAAAATCAATATGTCTGTCACATAAAGTATGAAAACAAGGACACTATACATATCTATCTCACGATATTGTACTACAATCACTCTCCTAGTTTGTAACTAGGTCACCATACCTTTAGTGAAATCGTTACCAGGGCAACCTTAAGATATCTGCCTATCTTAAAAGAAATAATTTCCTGATTATTCGATTGAAAATTATCTACCTGGTATTTGAACACATTTTATCTTCCATTGTATGAGATTAACAAGAGCTACACGTAGGACAGTGCGCTCGACTGTTATAGAAATAAGTTTATATAAATTTATTTTAGTTCGATTGTGTTAGAAGCTTTAAGCTTATTGAAACACTATCGAACCAACTAGTACTTAGCAATGAATGCTCAAGGAAACAGCCAGGCTCCTGATGGTGTTTGAACCAACACGGTCAGCAATCCTTAGATTACTAGTCCGATGCGTTAAACACTCGTCCACGCCGCCACTCAACTTGCAAGTATTTGAACGTGGGACAAAAAGCTCTTCTTGAGAGGGTAATTAAGAAAACGTCGTTGAAAATATTCTTGATAGTAGTAAACAAATGACTACAAGTAGCCTTTTGTGTAGGTCTGGTGAAGTAAAATATAGATAATGTTGGAAAGAAAGAAAGTGGCTAATCAAGATTCATAGTAACACAGCGGATTGGTACAAAAGAAAAAAAAGACGGAAAAGAGTCATACTTGTGTGTAAATCTATGAGAGTTATGGCCCTTGCCATGACGGACTTATTTATGATTACCTTCATGTTTTCAAAGTATAAAAGTATTGCAATAAAGATTGACAAATATTTGGTGTTTCCTATGGTGGCTGATTTGTGCCATTCGTGTTTTCGCCCCGAGACTCCGCCAAGTGAAAAGTCGAGAATGAACAAGTTAAAATGTCGGAGGCGCGGAGCGAAAATACACTTATTAGAGGGGACGCGATTTAATAAATAAACCGTCGCCGCGCGGGGGTGCGGAGCGAGATTTAAGAAATAAACGGCCGGGGCGCGGAGCGAAAACACGAATGACACTAATCAGCCACCATAGTTTCCTTCTGTTATCATTACAAAGACGACTTCTAACTCACACGAACGCTAAAATGGTATTTACCCTGGTAAAGATTTGAAATTGTTAAGCAGTCGTAACTTTTGTTTTCATTAACTTTTGTTGTTGAGGCGGCAAAGTAAGTGATGAGATAGTTTGAAATTTTAAAATATAATATAACAAGAATAAGAAAAGAGAAAGTGCTGAGCTAACGTACTGTTTAGTTTTCATTTGATAAAACTTTTGTTGTTGAGCTGGCATAGCAATTAAGTACCATCACTAAAATATGAGAATGTGTTGTGTAACATATATATGATAAAATGTTTCATTTGTAAAATTTATTATGATCTTACGAATCTGTAGAGCCGGCTTAAAATTTTCATTTTAACTGAAAAAAAAAACTTTCTTTGTTGAGCCGGCAACACATTGTTATTCATTTAATAAATGTTTACAAATTGATGCGGCATAACGATCAGAGACAATTGCAGCAAAAATTTATGGTATTATGCAACTGTATTATTTCTAAGATTTTGAGAAATTTTTAAGCCAGTGTAACATTTTACTTCATATTATGATTAACAAATTAAATTGAAATGTTAGTTTCTAAATGTGCATTTCCAACTGAATAAAATAGATAAACATTTTAAACACCCTTCTTCTGTTTCTGTGGCTACTTTTTTTTATCAAAATTGGAAAAAATCGTCTGTTTTAGTTGGATAAAATGGTTCTATGTGGTGTTCCAATTTAGATTTGTGGAGATTCCTGTTTTAAAAATCGAAACTACGAATTGAATAATACAACTGGTACTAGTTTACTTCATACATACAACTTCTATTTGCTGTTGCATGCACACAAGAATAAATATCAAATTACATGTAATTTGCACCTAGCTTGCAGGAACAATAAAAACCTTCTCTGTGACGTCAATACGACGATTTATAAATAATAAATGACCAGGCAAACACTTTTTTTATATCATTTTGATTTTCGACGTATAGTCTGAAGCCAAAAACATTGCTATTTCCATTGCATTATTAATTTGACATGAAAATTTATCATCAATGTTTCTGCCCAGAAAAATTGTAATAAAATACTAAACCCTAATTTGAAATGTTGTTAATATGACTCCGTTGCACATAATTATATTATCCAATGAGCAGGTAGTATATGGAGTTTTACGTTTCGATCTGAAAAATCAATGCTATTTGTGATTCTGATTCCATTATTTTGTGATATATGTAGAAACATTTTATAAAGCTGCATCTTATGTTACATTA